>NW_027417337.1:0-91641 GCF_009905375.1 Apium graveolens
GACTCTTTTAGGGTGCAAAGTGACTCTAATATGGTGAAAAGTGAATTACATGGTTTGATTAGAACCACAATTGAAACACATTGACTTGTATTAAAGTGGAACTAAGAGGTGATAAAACGATTCAAATAGAATGTATATGATATTAACATGTTAATTATACAAATATATGGGGGAAGTGACTCTTATAGGGTGCAAAGTGACTCTAATAGGTGAAAGTGACTTACATGGTTAATTAGAACCAAAATGTGGAACAAAATTGACTTGTGTGAAAGTGGAACTAAGAGGTGGTAAAGGATGTCAAATTGGATTTATTGATTTAACATGTTAATTGTACAAATATATATGAAAAGTGACTCTTTTAGGGTGCAAAGGGACTCTAATATGGTGGAAAGTGACTCTTTTAGGGTGCAAAGTGACTCTAATATGTGAAAAGTGACTCTTTGGGTGCAAAGTGACTCTAATATGGTGAAAAGTGACTTACATGGTTAATTAGAACCAAAATGTGGACAAAATGACTTGTGTGAAAGTGGAATAAGAGGTGGTAAAAGGATGTCAAATTGCATGTATATGATGTTAACATGTTAATTGTACAAATATATAGTGGAAATGACTCTTTTAGGGTTCAAAGTGACTCTTTAGGGTTCAAAGTGACTCTAATATGGTGAAAAGTGAATTACATGGTTGATTAGAACCAAAATGTGAAACACATTGACTTGTATTAAAGTGGAACTAAGAGGTGATAAAACGATGTCAAATTGAATGGATATGTGTTAACATGTTAATTATACAAATATGGTGGAATGTTACTCTTATAGGTGCAAAGTGACTCTCTAATATGGTGAAAAGTGACTTACATGGTTAATTAGAACCAAAATGTGGAACAAAATTGACTTGTGTGAAAGTGGAACTAAGAGGTGGTAAAAGGATGTCAAATTAGATGTATATGATGTCAACATGTTTAATTGTACAAATAAATAGTGGAAAGTGACTCTTTTAGGGTGCCAAGGTGACTCTAATATGGTGAAAAGTGACTTAACATGGTGATTAGAGCCAAAATGTGAAAAAAAATTGACTTGTATGAAAGTGGAACTAAGAGGTGATAAAGAATGTCAAATGGATTTATATGATGTAACATGTTAATTGTACAAATATATGTGGAAAGGACTCTATATAGGGTGCAAAAGTGACCTAATATTGTAAAAGTGAATTACATGGTGATTAGAGCCAAAATGTGAAACACAATTGACTTGTATTAAAGTGGAACTAAGAGGTGATAAAACGATGTCAAATTGAATGGATATGATGTTAACATGTTAATTGTAACAAATATATGGTGGGAAAGTGACTCTTATAGGGTGCAAAAGTGACTCTAATATGGGTGAAAAGTGACTCTTTTGGGGGTGCAAGTGATACATGGTTAATTAGAACCAAAATGTGGAACAAAATTGACTTGTGTGAAAGTGGAACTAAGAGGTGGTAAAAGGATGTCAAATTGGATGTATATGATGTTAACATGTTAATTGTACAAATATATAGTGGAAAGTGACTCTTTTAGGGTGCAAAGTGACTCTAATATGGTGAAAAGTGAATTACATGGTTGATTAGAACCAAAATGTGAAACACAATTGACTTGTATTAAAGTGGAACTAAGAGGTGATAAACGATGTCAAATTGAATGGATATGATGTTAACATGTTAATTAGTACAAATTTATGGTGGAAATGTGACTCTTATAGAGTGCAAAGTGACTCTAATATGGTGAAAAGTGACTTACATGGTTAATTAGAACCAAAATGTGGAAACAAAATTGACTTGTGTGAAAGTGGAACTAAGAGGTGGTAAAAGGATGTCAAATTGGATGTATATGATGTTAACATGTTAATTGTACAAATATATAGTGGAAAGTGACTCTTTTAGGGTGCAAAGTGACTATAATATGGTGAAAAGTGACTTACATGGTTGATTAGAGCCAAAATGTGAAACAAAATTGACTTGTATGAAAGTGGAACTAAGAGGTCATAAAAGAATGTCAAATTGAATGTATATGATGTTAACATGTTAATTGTACAAATATATAGGTGGAAAGTGACTCTTTAGGGTGCAAAGTGACTCTAATATGGTGAAAAGTGACTTACATGGTTGATTAGAGCCAAAATGTGGAAACAAATTGACTTGTATGAAAGTGGAACTAAGAGGGTCATAAAAGATGTCAAATTGATGTATATGATGTTAACATGTTAATTGTACAAATATATAGTGGAAAGTGACTCTTTTAGGGTGCAAAGTGACTCTAATATGGTGAAAAGTGAATTACATGGTTGATTAGAACCAAAATGTGAAACACAATTGACTTGTATTAAAGTGGAACTAAGAGGTGATAAAACGATGTCAAATATGAATGGATATGATGTTAACATGTTAATTATACAAATATATGGTGGAAATGTGACTCTTATAGGGTGCAAAGTGACTCTAATATGGTGAAAAGTGACTTACATGGTTAATTAGAACCAAAATGTGGAACAAAATTGACTTGTGTGAAAGTGGAACTAAGAGGTGGTAAAAGGATGTCAAATTGGATGTAATGATGTTAACATGTTAATTGTACAAATATATAGTGGAAAGTGACTCTTTTAGGGTGCAAAGGGACTCTAATATGGTGAAAAGTGAATTACATGGTTGATTAGAGCCTAAAATGTGAAAGCAAAATTGACTTGTATGAAAGTGGAACTAAGAGGTGATAAACGATGTCAAATTGATAGGATATAATGTTAACATGTTAATTGTACAAATATATGGTGGAAAGTGACTCTTATAGGGTGCTAAAGTGACTCTAATATGGTGAAAAGTGACTTACATGGGTAATTAGAACCAAAATGTGGAAACAATATTGACTTGTGTGAAAGTGGAACTAAGAGGTGGTAAAGGATGTCAAATTGGATGTATAGTGAATGTTAACATGTTAATTGTACAAATATATAGTGGAAAGTGACTCTTTTAGGGTGCAAAGTGACTCTAATATGGATGAAAAGTGACTCTTTTGGGGTGCAAAGTGACTCTAATATGGTGAAAAGTGACTTACATGGTTTAATTAGAACCAAAATGTGGAACAAAATTGACTTGTGTGAAAGTGGAACTAAGAGGTGGTAAAAGGATGTCAAATTGCATGTATATGATGTTAACATGTTAATTGTACAAATATATATTGGAAAGTTACTCTTTAGGGTGCAAAGTGACTCTAATATGATGAAAAGTGAATTACATGGTTGATTAGAACCAAAATGTGAAACACAATTGAATTGTATTAAAGTGGAACTAAGAGGTGATAAACGATGTCAAATTGAATGGATATGATGTTAACATGTTAATTATACAAATATATGGTGGAATGTGACTCTTATAGGGTGCAAAGTACTCTAATATGGTGAAAAGTGACTTACATGGTTAATTAGAACCAAAATGTGGAACAAAAATTGACTTGTGTGAAAGTGGAACTAAGAGGTGGTAAAAGGATGTCAAATTGGATGTATATGATGTTAACATGTTAATTGTACAAATATATAGTGGAAAAGTGACTCTTTTAGGGTGCAAAGTGACTCTAATATGGTGAAAAGTGAACTTACATGGTTGATTAGAGCCAAAATGTGAAACAAAATTGACTTGTATGAAAGTGAAACTAAGAGGTGATAAAAGGATGTCAAATTGGATGGATATGATGTTAACATGTTAATTGTACAAATATATGGTGGAAAGTGACTCTTATAGGGTGCAAAGTGACTCTAATATGGTGAAAAGTGAATTACATGGTTAATTAGAACCAAAATGTGAAACAAAATTGACTTGTATGAAAGTGGAACTAAAAGGTGATAAAACGATGTCAAAATTGAATGGATATGATGTTAACATGTTAATTGGACAAATATATGGTGGAAAGTGACTCTTATAGGGTGCAAAGTGAACTCTAATATGGTGAAAAGTGACTTACATGGTTATTAGAACCAAAATATGGAAACAAAATTGACTTGTGTGAAAGTGGAACTAAGAGGTGGTAAAAAGGATGTCAAATTGGATGTATATGATGTTAACATGTTAATTGTACAAATATATAGTGGAAAGTGACTCTTTAGGGTGCAAAGTGACTCTAATATGGTGAAAAGTGACTTACATGGTTGATTAGAGCCAAAATGTGAAACAAAATTGACTTGTATGAAAGTGGAACTAAGAGGTGATAAAACGATGTCAAATTGATGGATATGATGTTAACATGTTAATTGTACAAATATATGGTGGAAAGTGACTCTTATAGGGTGCAAAGTGACTCTAATATGGTGAAAAGTGACTTACATGGTTATTAGAACCAAAATGTGGAACAAAATTGACTTGTGTGAAAGTGGAACTAAGAGGTGGTAAAAGGATGTCAAATTGGATGTATATGATGTTAACATGTTAATTGTACAAATATATAGTGGAAAGTGACTCTTTAGGGTTCAAAGTGACTCTAATATGGTGAAAAGTGAATTACATGGTTGATTAGAACCAAAATGTGAAACACAATTGACTTGTATTAAAGTGGAACTAAGAGGTGATAAAACGATGTCAAATTGAATGGATATGATGTTAACATGTTAATTATACAAATTTATGGTGGAATGTGACTCTTATAGAGTGCAAAGTGACTCTAATATGGTGAAAAGTGACTTACATGGTTAATTAGAACCAAAATGTGGAACAAAATTGACTTGTGTGAAAGTGGAACTAAGAGGTGGTAAAAGGATGTCAAATTGGATGTATATGATGTTAACATGTTAATTGTACAAATATATAGTGGAAAGTGACTCTTTTAGGGTGCAAAGTGACTCTAATATGGTGAAAAGTGACTTACATGGTTGATTAGAGCCAAAATGTGAAACAAAATTGACTTGTATGAAAGTGGAACTAAGAGGTGATAAAAGAATGTCAAATTGCATGTATATGATGTTAACATGTTAATTGTACAAATATATAGTGGAAAGTGACTCTTTTAGGGTGCAAAGTGACTCTAATATGGTGAAAAGTGACTTACATGGTTGATTAGAGCCAAAATGTGGAAACAAAATTGACTTGTATGAAAGTGGAACTAAGAGGTGATAAAAGAATGTCAAATTGCATGTATATGATGTTAACATGTTAATTGTACAAATATATAGTGGAAAGTGACTCTTTTAGGGTGCAAAGTGACTCTAATATGGTGAAAAGTGAATTACATGGTTGATTAGAACCAAAATGTGAAACACAATTGACTTGTATTAAAGTGGAACTAAGAGGTGATAAAACGATATCAAATAGAATGGATATGATATTAACATGTTAATTATACAAATATATGGTGGAATGTGACTCTTATAGGGTGCAAAGTGACTCTAATATGGTGAAAAGTGACTTACATGGTTAATTAGAACCAAAATGTGGAACAAAATTGACTTGTGTGAAAGTGGAACTAAGAGGTGGTAAAAGGATGTCAAATTGGATGTATATGATGTTAACATGTTAATTGTACAAATATATAGTGGAAAGTGACTCTTTTAGGGTGCAAAGGGACTCTAATATGGTGAAAAGTGAATTACATGGTTGATTAGAGCCTAAATGTGAAACAAAATTGACTTGTATGAAAGTGGAACTAAGAGGTGATAAAACGATGTCAAATTGAATGGATATAATGTTAACATGTTAATTGTACAAATATATGGTGGAAAGTGACTCTTATAGGGTGTAAAGTGACTCTAATATGGTGAAAAGTGACTTACATGGTTAATTAGAACCAAAATGTGGAAACAATATTGACTTGTGTGAAAGTGGAACTAAGAGGTGGTAAAAGGATGTCAAATTGGATGTATATGATGTTAACATGTTAATTGTACAAATATATAGTGGAAAGTGACTCTTTTAGGGTGCAAAGTGACTCTAATATGGCGAAAAGTGACTCTTTTGGGGTGCAAAGTGACTCTAATATGGTGAAAAGTGACTTACATGGTTAATTAGAACCAAAATGTGGAACAAAATTGACTTGTGTGAAAGTGGAACTAAGAGGTGGTAAAAGGATGTCAAATTGCATGTATATGATGTTAACATGTTAATTGTACAAATATATAGTGGAAAGTGACTCTTTTAGGGTGCAAAGTGACTCTAATATGGTGAAAAGTGAATTACATGGTTGATTAGAACCAAAATGTGAAACACAATTGACTTGTATTAAAGTGGAACTAAGAGGTGATAAAACGATGTCAAATTGAATGGATATGATGTTAACATGTTAATTATACAAATATATGGTGGAATGTGACTCTTATAGGGTGCAAAGTGACTCTAATATGGTGAAAAGTGACTTACATGGTTAATTAGAACCAAAATGTGGAACAAAATTGACTTGTGTGAAAGTGGAACTAAGAGGTGGTAAAAGGATGTCAAATTGGATGTATATGATGTTAACATGTTAATTGTACAAATATATAGTGGAAAGTGACTCTTTTAGGGTGCAAAGTGACTCTAATATGGTGAAAAGTGACTTACATGGTTGATTAGAGCCAAAATGTGAAACAAAATTGACTTGTATGAAAGTGGAACTAAGAGGTGATAAAAGTATGTCAAATTGGATGTATATGATGTTAACATGTTAATTGTACAAATATATGGTGGAAAGTGACTCTTATAGGGTGCAAAGTGACTCTAATATGGTGAAAAGTGACTTACATGGTTAATTAGAAGCCAAAATGTGAACACAATTGACTTGTGTGAAAGTGGAACTAAGAGGTGGTAAAAGGATGTCAAATTGGATGTATATGATGTTAACATGTTAATTGTACAAATATATAGTGGAAAGTGACTCTTTTAGGGTGCAAAGGGACTCTAATATGGTGAAAAGTGAATTACATGGTTGATTAGAGCCAAAATGTGAAACAAAATTGACTTGTATGAAAGTGGAACTAAGAGGTGATAAAACGATGTCAAATTGAATGGATATGATGTTAACATGTTAATTGTACAAATATATGGTGTAAAGTGACTCTAATATGGTGAAAAGTGACTCTTTTGGGGTGCAAAGTGACTCTAATATGGTGAAAAGTGACTTACATGGTTAATTAGAACCAAAATGTGGAACAAAATTGACTTGTGTGAAAGTGGAACTAAGAGGTGGTAAAAGGATGTCAAATTGCATGTATATGATGTTAACATGTTAATTGAACAAATATATAGTGGAAAGTGACTCTTTTAGGGTGCAAAGTGACTCTAATATGGTGAAAAGTGAATTACATGGTTGATTAGAACCAAAATGTGAAACACAATTGACTTGTATTAAAGTGGAACTAAGAGGTGATAAAACGATGTCAAATAGAATGGATATGATGTTAACATGTTAATTATACAAATATATGATGGAATGTGATTCTTATAGGGTGCAAAGTGACTCTAATATGGTGAAAAGTGACTTACATGGTTAATTAGAACCAAAATGTGGAACAAAATTGACTTGTGTGAAAGTGGAACTAAAAGGTGCTAAAAGGATGTCAAATTGGATGTATATGATGTTAACATGTTAATTGTACAAATATATAGTGGAAAGTGACTCTTTTAGGGTGCAAAGGGACTCTAATATGGTGAAAAGTGAATTACATGGTTGATTAGAGCCAAAATGTGAAACAAAATTGACTTGTATGAAAGTGGAACTAAGAGGTGATAAAACGATGTCAAATTGAGTGGATATGATGTTAACATGTTAATTGTACAAATATATGGTGGAAAGTGACTCTTATAGGGTGCAAAGTGACTCTAATATTGTGAAAAGTGACTTACATGGTTAATTAGAACCAAAATGTGGAACAAAATTGACTTGTGTGAAAGTGGAACTAAGAGGTGGTAAAAGGATATCAAATTGGATGTATATGATGTTAACATGTTAATTGTAGAAATATATAGTGGAAAGTGACTCTTTTAGGGTGCAAAGGGACTCTAATATGGTGAAAAGTGAATTACATGGTTGATTAGAGCCAAAATGTGAAACAAAATTGACTTGTATGAAAGTGGAACTAAGAGGTGATAAAACGATGTCAAATTGAGTGGATATGATGTTAACATGTTAATTGTACAAATATATGGTGGAAAGTGACTCTTATAGGGTGCAAAGTGACTCTAATATGGTGAAAAGTGACTTACATGGTTAATTAGAACCAAAATGTGGAACAAAATTGACTTGTGTGAAAGTGGAACTAAGAGGTGGTAAAAGGATATCAAATTGGATGTATATGATGTTAACATGTTAATTGTACAAATATATAGTGGAAAGTTACTCTTTTAGGGTGCAAAGTGACTCTAATATGGTGAAAAGTGACTCTTTTGGGGTGCAAAGTGACTCTAATATGGTGAAAAGTGACTTACATGGTTAATTAGAACCAAAATGTGGAACAAAATTGACTTGTGTGAAAGTGGAACTAAGAGGTGATAAAACGATGTCAAATTGAATGGATATGATGTTAACATGTTAATTGTATAAATATATGGTGGAAAGTGACTCTTATAGGGTGCAAAGTGACTCTAATATTGTGAAAACTGACTCTTTTGGGGTGCAAAGTGACTCTAATATGGTGAAAAGTGAATTACATGATTGATTAGAGCCAAAATGTGAAACAAAATTGACTTGTATGAAAGTGGAACTAAGAGGTAGTAAAAGGATGTGAAATTGGATGTATATGATATTAACATGTTAATTGTACAAATATATGGTGGAAAGTGACACTTATAGGGTGCAAAGTGACTCTAATATTGTGAAAAGTGACTTACATGGTTAATTAGAACCAAAATGTGGAACAAAATTGACTTGTGTGAAAGTGGAACTTAGAGGTGGTAAAAGGATGTCAAATTGAATGTATATGATGTTAACATGTTAATTTTACAAATATATGGTGGAAAGTGACTCTTATAGGGTGCTAAGTGACTCTAATATGGTGAAAAGTGACTTACATAGTTAATTAGAACCAAAATGTGGAATAAAATTGACTTGTGTGAAAGTGGAACTAAAAGGTGGTAAAAAGGATGTCAAATTGGATGTATATGATGTTAACATGTTAATTGTACAAATATATGGTGGAAAGTGACTCTTATAGGGTGCAAAATGACTCTAATATGGTGAAAAGTGACTTACATGGTTGATTAGAGCCAAAATGTGAAACAAAATTGACTTGTATGAAAGTGGAACTAAGAGGTGATAAAACGATGTCAAATTGAATATATATGATGTTAACATGTTAATTGTAAAAATATATGGTGGAAAGTGACTCTTATAAGGTGCAAAGTGACTCTAATATGGTGAAAAGTGACTTACATGGTTAATTAGAACCAAAATGTGGAACAAAATTGACTTGTGTGAAAGTAGAACTAAGAGGTGGTAAAAGGATGTCAAATTGCATGTATATGATGTTAACATGTTAATTGTACAAATATATAGTGGAAAGTGACTCTTTTAGGGTGCAAAGGGACTCTAATATGGTGAAAAGTGAATTACATGGTTGATTAGAGCCAAAATGTGAAACAAAATTGACTTGTATGAAAGTCGAACTAAGATGTGATAAAACGATGTCAAATTGAATGGATATGATGTTAACATGTTAATTGTACAAATATATGGTGGAAAGTGACTCTTATAGGGTGCAAAGTGACTCTAATATAGTGAAAAGTGACTTACATGGTTAATTAGAACCAAAATGTGGAACAATATTAACTTGTGTGAAAGTGGAACTAAGAGGTGGTAAAAGGATGTCAAATTGGATGTATATGATGTTAACATGTTGATTGTACAAATATATAGTGGAAAGTGACTCTTTTAGGGTGCAAAGTGACTCTAATATGGTGAAAAGTGACTCTTTTGGGGTGCAAAGTGACTCTAATATGGTGAATAGTGACTTACATGGTTAATTAGAACCAAAATGTGGAACAAAATTGACTTGTGTGAAAGTGGAACTAAGAGGTGGTAAAAGGATGTCAAATTGCATGTATATGATGTTAACATGTTAATTGTACAAATATATAGTGGAAAGTGACTCTTTTAGGGTGCAAAGTGACTCTAATATGATGAAAAGTGAATTACATGGTTGATTAGAACCAAAATGTGAAACACAGTTGACTTGTATTAAAGTGGAACTAAGAGGTGATAAAACGATGTCAAATTAAATGGATATGATGTTAACATGTTAATTATACAAATATATGGTGGAATGTGACTCTTATAGGGTGCAAAGTGACTCTAATATGGTGAAAAGTGACTTACATGGTTAATTAGAACCAAAATGTGGAACAAAATTGACGTGTGTGAAAGTGGAACTAAGATGTGCTAAACGGATGTCAAATTGGATGGATATGATGTTAACATGTTAATTGTACAAATATATAGTGGAAAGTGACTCTTTTAGGTTGCAAAGTGACTCTAATATGGTGAAAAGTGACTTACATGGTTGATTAGAGCCAAAATGTGAAACAAAATTGACTTGTATGAAAGTGGAACTAAGAGGTGATAAAAGAATGTCAAATTGGATGTATATGATGTTAACATGTTAATTGTACAAATATATAGCGGAAAGTGACTCTTTTAGGGTGCAAAGGGACTCTAATCTGGTGAAAAGTGAATTACATGGTTGATTAGAGCCAAAATGTGAAACAAAATTGACTTGTATGAAAGTGGAACTAAGAGGTGATAAAACGATGTCAAATTGAGTGGATATGATGTTAACATGTTAATTGTACAAATATATGGTGGAAAGTGACTCTTATAGGGTGCAAAGTGACTCTAATATGGTGAAAAGTGACTTACATGGTTAATTAGAACCAAAATGTGGAACAAAATTGACTTGTGTGAAAGTGGAACTAAGAGGTGGTAAAAGGATATCAAATTGGATGTATATGATGTTAACATGTTAATTGTACAAATATATAGTGGAAAGTTACTCTTTTAGGGTGCAAAGTGACTCTAATATGGTGAAAAGTGACTCTTTTGGGGTGCAAAGTGACTCTAATATGGTGAAAAGTGACTTACATGGTTATTAGAAGCCAAAATGTGGAACAAAATTGACTTGTATGAAAGTGGAACTAAGAGGTGGATAAAAGGAATGTCAAATTGGATGTATATGATGTTAACATGTTAATTGTACAAATATATAGTGGAAAGTGACTCTTTTAGGGTGCAAAGTGACTCTAATATGGTGAAAAGTGACTTACATGGTTGATTAGAGCCAAAATGTGAAACACAATTGACTTGTATGAAAGTGGAACTAAGAGGTGATAAAACGATGTCAAATTGAATGGATATGATGTTAACATGTTAATTGTACAAATATATGGTGGAAAGTGACTCTTATAGGGTGCAAAGTGACTCTAATATGGTGAAAAGTGACTTACATGGTTAATTAGAACCAAAATGTGGAACAAAATTGACTTGTGTGAAAGTGGAACTAAGAGGTGGTAAAAGGATGTCAAATTGGATGTATATGATGTTAACATGTTAATTTTACAAATATATGGTGGAAAGTGACTCTTATAGGGTGCTAAGTGACTCTAATATGGTGAAAAGTGACTTACATAGTTAATTAGAACCAAAATGTGGAATAAAATTGACTTGTGTGAAAGTGGAACTAAAAGGTGGTAAAAAGGATGTCAAATTGGATGTATATGATGTTAACATGTTAATTGTACAAATATATGGTGGAAAGTGACTCTTATAGGGTGCAAAATGACTCTAATATGGTGAAAAGTGACTTACATGGTTGATTAGAGCCAAAATGTGAAACAAAATTGACTTGTATGAAAGTGGAACTAAGAGGTGATAAAACGATGTCAAATTGAATATATATGATGTTAACATGTTAATTGTAAAAATATATGGTGCAAAGTGACTCTTATAAGGTGCAAAGTGACTCTAATATGGTGAAAAGTGATTTACATGGTTAATTAGAACCAAAATGTGGAACAAAATTGACTTGTGTGAAAGTAGAACTAAGAGGTGGTAAAAGGATGTCAAATTGGATGTATATGATGTTAACATGTTAATTGTACAAATATATAGTGGAAAGTGACTCTTTTAGGGTGCAAAGTGACTCTAATATGGTGAAAAGTGAATTACATGGTTGATTAGAGCCAAAATGTGAAACAATGACTTGTATGAAAGTGGAACTAAGAGGTGATAAAACGATGTCAAATTGAATGGATATGATGTTAACATGTTAATTGTACAAATATATGGTGGAAAGTGACTCTTATAGGGTGCAAAGTGACTCTAATATGGTGAAAAGTGACTTACATGGTTAATTAGAACCAAAATGTGGAACAAAATTGACTTGTGTGAAAGTGGAACTAAGAGGTGGTAAAAGGATGTCAAATTGGATGTATATGATGTTAACATGTTAATTGTACAAATATATAGTGGAAAGTGACTCTTTTAGGGTGCAAAGTGACTCTAATATGGTGAAAAGTGACTTACATGGTTAATTAGAACCAAAATGTGGAACAAAATTGACTTGTGTGAAAGTGGAACTAAGAGGTGGTAAAAGGATGTCAAATTGCATGTATATGATGTTAACATGTTAATTGTACAAATATATAGTGGAAAGTGACTCTTTTAGGGTGCAAAGTGACTCTAATATGATGAAAAGTGAATTACATGGTTGATTAGAACCAAAATGTGAAACACAGTTGACTTGTATTAAAGTGGAACTAAGAGGTGATAAAACGATGTCAAATTGAATGGATATGATGTTAACATGTTAATTATACAAATATATGGTGGAATGTGACTCTTATAGGGTGCAAAGTGACTCTAATATGGTGAAAAGTGACTTACATGGTTAATTAGAACCCAAATGTGGAACAAAATTGACTTGTGTGAAAGTGGAACTAAGATGTGCTAAATGGATGTCAAATTGGATGTATATGATGTTAACATGTTAATTGTACAAATATATAGTGGAAAGTGACTCTTTTAGGTTGCAAAGTGACTCTAATATGGTGAAAAGTGACTTACATGGTTGATTAGAGCCAAAATGTGAAACAAAATTGACTTGTATGAAAGTGGAACTAAGAGGTGATAAAAGAATGTCAAATTGGATGTATCTGATGTTAACATGTTAATTGTACAAATATATGGTGGAAAGTGACTCTTATAGGGTGCAAAGTGACTAATATTGTAAAAAGTGAATTACATGGTTGATTAGAGCCAAAATGTGAAACACAATTGACTTGTATTAAAGTGGAACTAAGAGGTGATAAAACGATGTCAAATTGAATGGATATGATGTTAACATGTTAATTGTACAAATATATGGTGGAAAGTGACTCTTATAGGGTGCAAAGTGACTCTAATATGGTGAAAAGTGACTCTTTTGGGGTGCAAAGTGACTTACATGGTTAATTAGAACCAAAATGTGGAACAAAATTGACTTGTGTGAAAGTGGAACTAAGAGGTGGTAAAAGGATGTCAAATTGCATGTATATGATGTTAACATGTTAATTGTACAAATATATAGTGGAAAGTGACTCTTTTAGGGTGCAAAGTGACTCTAATATGGTGAAAAGTGAATTACATGGTTGATTAGAACCAAAATGTGAAACACAATTGACTTGTATTAAAGTGGAACTAAGAGGTGATAAAACGATGTCAAATTGAATGGATATGATGTTAACATGTTAATTATACAAATATATGGTGGAATGTGACTCTTATAGGGTGCAAAGTGACTCTAATATGGTGAAAAGTGACTTACATGGTTAATTAGAACCAAAATGTGGAACAAAATTGACTTGTGTGAAAGTGGAACTAAGAGGTGGTAAAAGGATGTCAAATTGGATGTATATGATGTTAACATGTTAATTGTACAAATATATAGTGGAAAGTGACTCTTTTAGGGTGCAAAGTGACTCTAATATGGTGAAAAGTGACTTACATGGTTGATTAGAGCCAAAATGTGAAACAAAATTGACTTGTATGAAAGTGGAACTAAGAGGTGATAAAACGATGTCAAATTGAATGGATATGATGTTAACATGTTAATTGTACAAATATATGGTGGAAAGTGACTCTTATAGGGTGCAAAGTGACTCTAATATGGTGAAAAGTGACTTACATGGTTAATTAGAACCAAAATGTGGAACAATATTGACTTGTGTGAAAGTGGAACTAAGAGGTGGTAAAAGGATGTCAAATTGGATGTATATGATGTTAACATGTTAATTGTACAAATATATAGTGGAAAGTGACTCTTTTATGGTGCAAAGTGACTCTAATATGGTGAAAAGTGACTCTTTTGGGGTGCAAAGTGACTCTAATATGGTGAAAAGTGACTTACATGATTAATTAGAACCAAAATGTGGAACAAAATTGACTTGTGTGAAAGTGGAACTAAGAGGTGGTAAAAGGATGTCAAATTGAATGTATATGATGTTAACATGTTAATTGTACAAATATATAGTGGAAAGTTACTCTTTTAGGGTGCAAAGTGACTCTAATATGATGAAAAGTGAATTACATGGTTGATTAGAACCAAAATGTGAAACACAATTGAATTGTATTAAAGTGGAACTAATAGGTGATAAAACTATGTCAAATTGAATGGATATGATGTTAACATGTTAATTATACAAATATATGGTGGAATGTGACTCTTATAGGGTGCAAAGTGACTCTAATATGGTGAAAAGTGACTTACATGGTTAATTAGAACCAAAATGTGGAACAAAATTGACTTGTGTGAAAGTGGAACTAAGAGGTGGTAAAAGGATGTCAAATTGGATGTATATGATGTTAACATGTTAATTGTACAAATATATAGTGGAAAGTGACTCTTTTAGGGTGCAAAGTGACTCTAATATGGTGAAAAGTGACTTACATGGTTGATTAGAGCCAAAATGTGAAAAAAAATTGACTTGTATGAAAGTGGAACTAAGAGGTGATAAAAGAATGTCAAATTGGATGTATATGATGTTAACATGTTAATTGTACAAATATATGGTGGAAAGTGACTCTTATAGGGTGCAAAGTGACTAATATTGTAAAAAGTGAATTACATGGTTGATTAGAGCCAAAATGTGAAACACAATTGACTTGTATTAAAGTGGAACTAAGAGGTGATAAAACGATGTCAAATTGAATGGATATGATGTTAACATGTTAATTGTACACATATATGGTGGAAATGACTCTTATAGGGTGCAAAATGACTCTAATATGGTGAAAAGTGACTCTTTTGGGGTGCAAAGTGACTCTAATATGGTGAAAAGTGACTTACATGGTTAATTAGAACCAAAATGTGGAACAAAATTGACTTGTGTGAAAGTGGAACTAAGAGGTGGTAAAAGGGTGTCAAATTGCATGTATATGATGTTAACATGTTAATTGTACAAATATATAGTGGAAAGTGACTCTTTTAGGGTGCAAAGTGACTCTAATATGGTGAAAAGTAACTTACATGGTTGATTAGAGCCAAAATGTGAAACAAAATTAACTTGTATGAAAGTGGAACTAAGAGGTGATAAAAGAATGTCAAATTGCATGTATATGATGTTAACATGTTAATTGTACAAATATATAGTGGAAAGTGACTCTTTTAGGGTGCAAAGTGACTCTAATATGGTGAAAAGTGACTCTTTTGGGGTGCAAAGTGACTCTAATATGGTGAAAAGTGACTTACATGGTTAATTAGAACCAAAATGTGGAACAAAATTGACTTGTGTGAAAGTGGAACTAAGAGGTGGTAAAAGGATGTCAAATTGCATGTATATGATGTTAACATGTTAATTGTACAAATATATAGTGGAAAGTGACTCTTTTAGGGTTCAAAGTGACTCTTTTAGGGTTCAAAGTGACTCTAATATGGTGAAAAGTGAATTACATGGTTGATTAGAACCAAAATGTGAAACACAATTGACTTGTATTAAAGTGGAACTAAGAGGTGATAAAACGATGTCAAATTGAATGGATATGATGTTAACATGTTAATTATACAAATATATGGTGGAATGTGACTCTTATAGGGTGCAAAGTGACTCTAATATGGTGAAAAGTGACTTACATGGTTAATTAGAACCAAAATGTGGAACAAAATTGACTTGTGTGAAAGTGGAACTAAGAGGTGGTAAAAGGATGTCAAATTAGATGTATATGATGTCAACATGTAAATTGTACAAATAAATAGTGGAAAGTGACTCTTTTAGGGTGCCAAGTGACTCTAATATGGTGAAAAGTGACTTAACATGGTTGATTAGAGCCAAAATGTGAAAAAAAAATTGACTTGTATGAAAGTGGAACTAAGAGGTGATAAAAGAATGTCAAATTGGATTTATATGATGTTAACATGTTAATTGTACAAATATATGGTGGAAAGTGACTCTTATAGGGTGCAAAGTGACTAATATTGTAAAAGTGAATTACATGGTTGATTAGAGCCAAAATGTGAAACACAATTGACTTGTATTAAAGTGGAACTAAGAGGTGATAAAACGATGTCAAATTGAATGGATATGATGTTAACATGTTAATTGTACAAATATATGGTGGAAAGTGACTCTTATAGGGTGCAAAATGACTCTAATATGGTGAAAAGTGACTCTTTTGGGGTGCAAAGTGACTCTAATATGGTGAAAAGTGACTTACATGGTTAATTAGAACCAAAATGTGGAACAAAATTGACTTGTGTGAAAGTGGAACTAAGAGGTGGTAAAAGGATGTCAAATTGCATGTATATGATGTTAACATGTTAATTGTACAAATATATAGTGGAAAGTGACTCTTTTAGGGTGCAAAGTGACTCTAATATGGTGAAAAGTGACTTACATGGTTGATTAGAGCCAAAATGTGAAACAAAATTGACTTGTATGAAAGTGGAACTAAGAGGTGATAAAAGAATGTCAAATTGCATGTATATGATGTTAACATGTTAATTGTACAAATATATAGTGGAAAGTGACTCTTTTAGGGTGCAAAGTGACTCTAATATGGTGAAAAGTGACTCTTTTGGGGTGCAAAGTGACTCTAATATGGTGAAAAGTGACTTACATGGTTAATTAGAACCAAAATGTGGAACAAAATTGACTTGTGTGAAAGTGGAACTAAGAGGTGGTAAAAGGATGTCAAATTGGATGTATATGATGTTAACATGTTAATTGTACAAATATATAGTGGAAAGTGACTCTTTTAGGGTGCAAAGTGACTCTAATATGGTGAAAAGTGACTTACATGGTTGATTAGAGCCAAAATGTGAAAAAAAATTGACTTGTATGAAAGTGGAACTAAGAGGTGATAAAAGAATGTCAAATTGGATGTATATGATGTTAACATGTTAATTGTACAAATATATGGTGGAAAGTGACTCTTATAGGGTGCAAAGTGACTAATATTGTAAAAAGTGAATTACATGGTTGATTAGAGCCAAAATGTGAAACACAATTGACTTGTATTAAAGTGGAACTAAGAGGTGATAAAACGATGTCAAATTGAATGGATATGATGTTAACATGTTAATTGTACACATATATGGTGGAAAGTGACTCTTATAGGGTGCAAAATGACTCTAATATGGTGAAAAGTGACTCTTTTGGGGTGCAAAGTGACTCTAATATGGTGAAAAGTGACTTACATGGTTAATTAGAACCAAAATGTGGAACAAAATTGACTTGTGTGAAAGTGGAACTAAGAGGTGGTAAAAGGGTGTCAAATTGCATGTATATGATGTTAACATGTTAATTGTACAAATATATAGTGGAAAGTGACTCTTTAGGGTGCAAAGTGACTCTAATATGGTGAAAAGTAACTTACATGGTTGATTAGAGCCAAAATGTGAAACAAAATTAACTTGTATGAAAGTGGAACTAAGAGGTGATAAAAGAATGTCAAATTGCATGTATATGATGTTAACATGTTAATTGTACAAATATATAGTGGAAAGTGACTCTTTTAGGGTGCAAAGTGACTCTAATATGGTGAAAAGTGACTCTTTTGGGGTGCAAAGTGACTCTAATATGGTGAAAAGTGACTTACATGGTTAATTAGAACCAAAATGTGGAACAAAATTGACTTGTGTGAAAGTGGAACTAAGAGGTGGTAAAAGGATGTCAAATTGCATGTATATGATGTTAACATGTTAATTGTACAAATATATAGTGGAAAGTGACTCTTTTAGGGTTCAAAGTGACTCTTTTAGGGTTCAAAGTGACTCTAATATGGTGAAAAGTGAATTACATGGTTGATTAGAACCAAAATGTGAAACACAATTGACTTGTATTAAAGTGGAACTAAGAGGTGATAAAACGATGTCAAATTGAATGGATATGATGTTAACATGTTAATTATACAAATATATGGTGGAATGTGACTCTTATAGGGTGCAAAGTGACTCTAATATGGTGAAAAGTGACTTACATGGTTAATTAGAACCAAAATGTGGAACAAAATTGACTTGTGTGAAAGTGGAACTAAGAGGTGGTAAAAGGATGTCAAATTAGATGTATATGATGTCAACATGTTAATTGTACAAATAAATAGTGGAAAGTGACTCTTTTAGGGTGCCAAGTGACTCTAATATGGTGAAAAGTGACTTAACATGGTTGATTAGAGCCAAAATGTGAAAAAAAATTGACTTGTATGAAAGTGGAACTAAGAGGTGATAAAAGAATGTCAAATTGGATTTATATGATGTTAACATGTTAATTGTACAAATATATGGTGGAAAGTGACTCTTATAGGGTGCAAAGTGACTAATATTGTAAAAAGTGAATTACATGGTTGATTAGAGCCAAAATGTGAAACACAATTGACTTGTATTAAAGTGGAACTAAGAGGTGATAAAACGATGTCAAATTGAATGGATATGATGTTAACATGTTAATTGTACAAATATATGGTGGAAAGTGACTCTTATAGGGTGCAAAATGACTCTAATATGGTGAAAAGTGACTCTTTTGGGGTGCAAAGTGACTCTAATATGGTGAAAAGTGACTTACATGGTTAATTAGAACCAAAATGTGGAACAAAATTGACTTGTGTGAAAGTGGAACTAAGAGGTGGTAAAAGGATGTCAAATTGCATGTATATGATGTTAACATGTTATTTGTACAAATATATAGTGGTAAGTGACTCTTTTAGGGTGCAAAGTGACTCTAATATGGTGAAAAGTGACTTACATGGTTGATTAGAGCCAAAATGTGAAACAAAATTGACTTGTATGAAAGTGGAACTAAGAGGTGATAAAAGAATGTCAAATTGCATGTATATGATGTTAACATGTTAATTGTACAAATATATAGTGGAAAGTGACTCTTTTAGGGTGCAAAGTGACTCTAATATGGTGAAAAGTGACTCTTTTGGGGTGCAAAGTGACTCTAATATGGTGAAAAGTGACTTACATGGTTAATTAGAACCAAAATGTGGAACAAAATTGACTTGTGTGAAAGTGGAACTAAGAGGTGGTAAAAGGATGTCAAATTGCATGTATATGATGTTAACATGTTAATTGTACAAATATATAGTGGAAAGTGACTCTTTTAGGGTTCAAAGTGACTCTAACATGGTGAAAAGTGAATTACATGGTTGATTAGAACCAAAATGTGAAACACAATTGACTTGTATTAAAGTGGAACTAAGAGGTGATAAAACGATGTCAAATTGAATGGATATGATGTTAACATGTTAATTATACAAATATATGGTGGAATGTGACTCTTATAGGGTGCAAAGTGACTCTAATATGGTGAAAAGTGACTTACATGGTTAATTAGAACCAAAATGTGGAACAAAATTGACTTATGTGAAAGTGGAACTAAGAGGTGGTAAAAGGATGTCAAATTAGATGTATATGATGTTAACATGTTAATTGTACAAATATATAGTGGAAAGTGACTCTTTTAGGTTGCAAAGTGACTCTAATATGGTGAAAAGTGACTTACATGGTTGATTAGAGCCAAAATGTGAAACAAAATTGACTTGTATGAAAGTGGAACTAAGACGTGATAAAAGAATGTCAAATTGGATGTATATGATGTTAACATGTTAATTGTACAAATATATGGTGGAAAGTGACTCTTATAGGGTGCAAAGTGACTGATATTGTAAAAAGTGAATTACATGGTTGATTAGAGCCAAAATGTGAAACACAATTGACTTGTGTGAAAGTGGAACTAAGAGGTGGTAAAAGGATGTCAAATTGGATGTATATGATGTTAACATGTTAATTGTACAAATATATAGTGGAAAGTGACTCTTTTAGGGTGCAATGGGACTCTAATATGGTGAAAAGTGAATTACATGGTTGATTAGAGCCAAAATGTGAAACAAAATTGACTTGTATGAAAGTGGAACTAAGAGGTGATAAAACGATGTCAAATTGAATGGATATGATGTTAACATGTTAATTGTACAAATATATGGTGGAAAGTGACTCTTATAGGGTGCAAAGTGACTCTAATATGGTGAAAAGTGACTTACATGGTTAATTACAACCAAAATGTGGAAAAAAATTGACTTGTGTGAAAGTGGAACTAAGAGGTGGTAAAAGGATGTCAAATTGCATGTATATGATGTTAACATGTTAATTGTACAAATATATAGTGGAAAGTGACTCTTTTAGGGTGCAAAGTGACTCTAATATGGTGAAAAGTGAATTACATGGTTGATTAGAACCAAAATGTGAAACACAATTGACTTGTATTAAAGTGGAACTAAGAGGTGATAAAACGATGTCAAATTGAATGGATATGATGTTAACATGTTAATTATACAAATATATGGTGGAATGTGACTCTTATAGGGTGCAAAGTGACTCTAATATAGTGAAAAGTGACTTACATGGTTAATTAGAACCAAAATGTGGAACAAAATTGACTTGTGTGAAAGTGGAACTAAGAGGTGGTAAAAGGATGTCAAATTGGATGTATATGATGTTAACATGTTAATTGTACAAATATATAGTGGAAAGTGACTCTTTTAGGTTGCAAAGTGACTCTAATATGGTGAAAAGTGACTTACATGGTTGATTAGAGCCAAAATGTGAAATAAAATTGACTTGTATGACAGTGGAACTAAGAGGTGATAAAAGAATGTCAAATTGGATGTATATGATGTTAACATGTTAATTGTACAAATATATGGTGGAAAGTGACTCTTATAGGGTGCAAAGTAACTAATATTGTAAAGAGTGAATTACATGGTTGATTAGAGCCAAAATGTGAAACACAATTGACTTGTATTAAAGTGGAACTAAGAGGTGATAAAATGATGTCAAATTGAATGGATATGATGTTAACATGTTAATTGTACAAATATATGGTGGAAAGTGACTCTTATAGGGTGCAAAGTGACTCTAATATGGTGAAAAGTGACTCTTTTGGGGTGCAAAGTGACTCTAATATGGTGAAAAGTGACTTACATGGTTAATTAGAACCAAAATGTGGAACAAAATTGACTTGTGTGAAAGTGGAACTAAGAGGTGGTAAAAGGATGTCAAATTGGATGTATATGATGTTAACATGTTAATTGTACAAATATATAATGGAAAGTGACTCTTTTAGGGTCAAAGGGACTCTAATATGGTGAAAAGTGAATTACATGGTTGATTAGAGCCAAAATGTGAAACAAAATTGACTTGTATAAAGTGGAACTAAGAGGTGATAAAACGATGTCAAATTGAATGGATATGATGTTAACATGTTAATTGTACAAATATATGGTGGAAAGTGACTCTTATAGGGTGCAAAGTGGCTCTAATATGGTGAAAAGTGACTTACATGGTTAATTAGAACCAAAATGTGGAACAATATTGACTTGTGTGAAAGTGGAACTAAGAGGTGGTAAAAGGATGTCAAATTGGATGTATATGATGTTAACATGTTAATTGTACAAATATATAGTGGAAAGTGACTCTTTTAGAGTGCAAAGTGACTCTAATATGGTGAAAAGTGACTCTTTTGGGGTGCAAAGTGACTCTAATATGGTGAAAAGTGACTTACATGGTTAATTAGAACCAAAATGTGGAACAAAATTGACTTGTGTGAAAGTGGAACTAAGAGGTGGTAAAAGGATGTCAAATTGCATGTATATGATGTTAACATGTTAATTGTACAAATATATAGTGGAAAGTGACTCTTTTAGGGTGCAAAGTGACTCTAATATGGTGAAAAGTGAATTACATGGTTGATTAGAACCAAAATGTGAAACACAATTGACTTGTATTAAAGTGGAACTAAGAGGTGATAAAACGATGTCAAATTGAATGGATATGATGTTAACATGTTAATTATACAAATATATGGTGGAATGTGACTCTTATAGGGTGCAAAGTGACTCTAATATAGTGAAAAGTGACTTACATGGTTAATTAGAACCAAAATGTGGAACAAAATTGACTTGTGTGAAAGTGGAACTAAGAGGTGGTAAAAGGATGTCAAATTGGATGTATATGATGTTAACATGTTAATTGTACAAATATATAGTGAAAAGTGACTCTTTTAGGTTGCAAAGTGACTCTAATATGGTGAAAAGTGACTTACATGGTTGATTAGAGCCAAAATGTGAAATAAAATTGACTTGTATGACAGTGGAACTAAGAGGTGATAAAAGAATGTCAAATTGGATGTATATGATGTTAACATGTTAATTGTACAAATATATGGTGGAAAGTGACTCTTATAGGGTGCAAAGTGACTAATATTGTAAAGAGTGAATTACATGGTTGATTAGAGCCAAAATGTGAAACACAATTGACTTGTATTAAAGTGGAACTAAGAGGTGATAAAATGATGTCAAATTGAATGGATATGATGTTAACATGTTAATTGTACAAATATATGGTGGAAAGTGACTCTTATAGGGTGCAAAGTGACTCTAATATGGTGAAAAGTGACTCTTTTGGGGTGCAAAGTGACTCTAATATGGTGAAAAGTGACTTACATGGTTAATTAGAACCAAAATGTGGAACAAAATTGACTTGTGTGAAAGTGGAACTAAGAGGTGGTAAAAGGATGTCAAATTGGATGTATATGATGTTAACATGTTAATTGTACAAATATATAATGGAAAGTGACTCTTTTATGGTCAAAGGGACTCTAATATGGTGAAAAGTGAATTACATGGTTGATTAGAGCCAAAATGTGAAACAAAATTGACTTGTATAAAGTGGAACTAAGAGGTGATAAAACGATGTCAAATTGAATGGATATGATGTTAACATGTTAATTGTACAAATATATGGTGGAAAGTGACTCTTATAGGGTGCAAAGTGGCTCTAATATGGTGAAAAGTGACTTACATGGTTAATTAGAACCAAAATGTGGAACAATATTGACTTGTGTGAAAGTGGAACTAAGAGGTGGTAAAAGGATGTCAAATTGGATGTATATGATGTTAACATGTTAATTGTACAAATATATAGTGGAAAGTGACTCTTTTAGAGTGCAAAGTGACTCTAATATGGTGAAAAGTGACTCTTTTGGGGTGCAAAGTGACTCTAATATGGTGAAAAGTGACTTACATGGTTAATTAGAACCAAAATGTGGAACAAAATTGACTTGTGTGAAAGTGGAACTAAGAGGTGGTAAAAGGATGTCAAATTGCATGTATATGATGTTAACATGTTAATTGTACAAATATATAGTGGAAAGTGACTCTTTTAGGGTGCAAAGTGACTCTAATATGGTGAAAAGTGAATTACATGGTTGATTAGAACCAAAATGTGAAACACAATTGACTTGTATTAAAGTGGAACTAAGAGGTGATAAAACGATGTCAAATTGAATGGATATGATGTTAACATGTTAATTATACAAATATATGGTGGAATGTGACTCTTATAGGGTGCAAAGTGACTCTAATATAGTGAAAAGTGACTTAAATGGTTAATTAGAACCAAAATGTGGAACAAAATTGACTTGTGTGAAAGTGGAACTAAGAGGTGGTAAAAGGATGTCAAATTGGATGTATATGATGTTAACATGTTAATTGTACAAATATATAGTGGAAAGTGACTCTTTTAGGTTGCAAAGTGACTCTAATATGGTGAAAAGTGACTTACATGGTTGATTAGAGCCAAAATGTGAAATAAAATTGACTTGTATGACAGTGGAACTAAGAGGTGATAAAAGAATGTCAAATTGGATGTATATGATGTTAACATGTTAATTGTACAAATATATGGTGGAAAGTGACTCTTATAGGGTGCAAAGTGACTAATATTGTAAAGAGTGAATTACATGGTTGATTAGAGCCAAAATGTGAAACACAATTGACTTGTATTAAAGTGGAACTAAGAGGTGATAAAATGATGTCAAATTGAATGGATATGATGTTAACATGTTAATTGTACAAATATATGGTGGAAAGTGACTCTTATAGGGTGCAAAGTGACTCTAATATGGTGAAAAGTGACTCTTTTGGGGTGCAAAGTGACTCTAATATGGTGAAAAGTGACTTACATGGTTAATTAGAACCAAAATGTGGAACAAAATTGACTTGTGTGAAAGTGGAACTAAGAGGTGGTAAAAGGATGTCAAATTGGATGTATATGATGTTAACATGTTAATTGTACAAATATATAATGGAAAGTGACTCTTTTAGGGTCAAAGGGACTCTAATATGGTGAAAAGTGAATTACATGGTTGATTAGAGCCAAAATGTGAAACAAAATTGACTTGTATAAAGTGGAACTAAGAGGTGATAAAACGATGTCAAATTGAATGGATATGATGTTAACATGTTAATTGTACAAATATATGGTGGAAAGTGACTCTTATAGGGTGCAAAGTGGCTCTAATATGGTGAAAAGTGACTTACATGGTTAATTAGAACCAAAATGTGGAACAATATTGACTTGTGTGAAAGTGGAACTAAGAGGTGGTAAAAGGATGTCAAATTGGATGTATATGATGTTAACATGTTAATTGTACAAATATATAGTGGAAAGTGACTCTTTTAGAGTGCAAAGTGACTCTAATATGGTGAAAAGTGACTCTTTTGGGGTGCAAATGACTCTAATATGGTGAAAAGTGACTTACATGGTTAATTAGAACCAAAATGTGGAACAAAATTGACTTGTGTGAAAGTGGAACTAAGAGGTGGTAAAAGGATGTCAAATTGCATGTATATGATGTTAACATGTTAATTGTACAAATATATAGTGGAAAGTGACTCTTTTAGGGTGCAAAGTGACTCTAATATGGTGAAAAGTGAATTACATGGTTGATTAGAACCAAAATGTGAAACACAATTGACTTGTATTAAAGTGGAACTAAGAGGTGATAAAACGATGTCAAATTGAATGGATATGATGTTAACATGTTAATTATACAAATATATGGTGGAATGTGACTCTTATAGGGTGCAAAGTGACTCTAATATAGTGAAAAGTGACTTACATGGTTAATTAGAACCAAAATGTGGAACAAAATTGACTTGTGTGAAAGTGGAACTAAGAGGTGGTAAAAGGATGTCAAATTGGATGTATATGATGTTAACATGTTAATTGTACAAATATATAGTGGAAAGTGACTCTTTTAGGTTGCAAAGTGACTCTAATATGGTGAAAAGTGACTTACATGGTTGATTAGAGCCAAAATGTGAAATAAAATTGACTTGTATGACAGTGGAACTAAGAGGTGATAAAAGAATGTCAAATTGGATGTATATGATGTTAACATGTTAATTGTACAAATATATGGTGGAAAGTGACTCTTATAGGGTGCAAAGTGACTAATATTGTAAAGAGTGAATTACATGGTTGATTAGAGCCAAAATGTGAAACACAATTGACTTGTATTAAAGTGGAACTAAGAGGTGATAAAATGATGTCAAATTGAATGGATATGATGTTAACATGTTAATTGTACAAATATATGGTGGAAAGTGACTCTTATAGGGTGCAAAGTGACTCTAATATGGTGAAAAGTGACTCTTTTGGGGTGCAAAGTGACTCTAATATGGTGAAAAGTGACTTACATGGTTAATTAGAACCAAAATGTGGAACAAAATTGACTTGTGTGAAAGTGGAACTAAGAGGTGGTAAAAGGATGTCAAATTGGATGTATATGATGTTAACATGTTAATTGTACAAATATATAATGGAAAGTGACTCTTTTAGGGTCAAAGGGACTCTAATATGGTGAAAAGTGAATTACATGGTTGATTAGAGCCAAAATGTGAAACAAAATTGACTTGTATAAAGTGGAACTAAGAGGTGATAAAACGATGTCAAATTGAATGGATATGATGTTAACATGTTAATTGTACAAATATATGGTGGAAAGTGACTCTTATAGGGTGCAAAGTGGCTCTAATATGGTGAAAAGTGACTTACATGGTTAATTAGAACCAAAATGTGGAACAATATTGACTTGTGTGAAAGTGGAACTAAGAGGTGGTAAAAGGATGTCAAATTGGATGTATATGATGTTAACATGTTAATTGTACAAATATATAGTGGAAAGTGACTCTTTTAGAGTGCAAAGTGACTCTAATATGGTGAAAAGTGACTCTTTTGGGGTGCAAAGTGACTCTAATATGGTGAAAAGTGACTTACATGGTTAATTAGAACCAAAATGTGGAACAAAATTGACTTGTGTGAAAGTGGAACTAAGAGGTGGTAAAAGGATGTCAAATTGCATGTATATGATTCTAACATGTTAATTGTACAAATATATAGTGGAAAGTTACTCTTTTAGGGTGCAAAGTGACTCTAATATGATGAAAAGTGAATTACATGGTTGATTAGAACCAAAATGTGAAACACAATTGAATTGTATTAAAGTGGAACTAAGAGGTGATAAAACGATGTCAAATTGAATGGATATGATGTTAACATGTTAATTATACAAATATATGGTGGAATGTGACTCTTATAGGGTGCAAAGTGACTCTAATATGGTGAAAAGTGACATACATGGTTAATTAGAACCAAAATGTGAAACAAAATTGACTTGTGTGAAAGTGGAACTAAGAGGTGGTAAAAGGATATCAAATTGGATGTATATGATTTTAGCATGTTAATTGTACAAATATATAGTGGAAAGTGACTCTTTTAGGGTGCAAAGTGACTCTAATATGGTGAAAAGTGACTTAACATGGTTGATTAGAGCCAAAATGTGAAAAAAAATTGACTTGTATGAAAGTGGAACTAAGAGGTGATAAAAGAATGTCAAATTGGATTTATATGATGTTAACATGTTAATTGTACAAATATATGGTGGAAAGTGACTCTTATAGGGTGCAAAGTGACTAATATTGTAAAAAGTGAATTACATGGTTGATTAGAGCCAAAATGTGAAACACAATTGACTTGTATTAAAGTGGAACTAAGAGGTGATAAAACGATGTCAAATTGAATGGATATGATGTTAACATGTTAATTGTACAAATATATGGTGGAAAGTGACTCTTATAGGGTGCAAAATGACTCTAATATGGTGAAAGTGACTCTTTTGGGGTGCAAAGTGACTCTAATATGGTGAAAAGTGACTTACATGGTTAATTAGAACCAAAATGTGGAACAAAATTGACTTGTGTGAAAGTGGAACTAAGAGGTGGTAAAAGGATGTCAAATTGCATGTATATGATGTTAACATGTTAATTGTACAAATATATAGTGGAAAGTGACTCTTTTAGGGTGCAAAGTGACTCTAATATGGTGAAAAGTGACTTACATGGTTGATTAGAGCCAAAATGTGAAACAAAATTGACTTGTATGAAAGTGGAACTAAAAGGTGATAAAAGAATGTCAAATTGCATGTATATGATGTTAACATGTTAATTGTACAAATATATAGTGGAAAGTGACTCTTTTAGGGTGCGAAGTGACTCTAATATGGTGAAAAGTGACTCTTTTGGGGTGCAAAGTGACTCTAATATGGTGAAAAGTGACTTACATGGTTAATTAGAACCAAAATGTGGAACAAAATTGACTTGTGTGAAAGTGGAACTAAGAGGTGGTAAAAGGATGTCAAATTGCATGTATATGATGTTAACATGTTAATTGTACAAATATATAGTGGAAAGTGACTCTTTTAGGCTTCAAAGTGACTCTAATATGGTGAAAAGTGAATTACATGGTTGATTAGAACCAAAATGTGAAACACAATTGACTTGTATTAAAGTGGAACTAAGAGGTGATAAAACGATGTCAAATTGAATGGATATGATGTTAACATGTTAATTATACAAATATATGGTGGAATGTGACTCTTATAGGGTGCAAAGTGACTCTAATATGGTGAAAAGTGACTTACATGGTTAATTAGAACCAAAATGTGGAACAAAATTGACTTATGTGAAAGTGGAACTAAGAGGTGGTAAAAGGATGTCAAATTAGATGTATATGATGTTAACATGTTAATTGTACAAATATATAGTGGAAAGTGACTCTTTTAGGTTGCAAAGTGACTCTAATATGGTGAAAAGTGACTTACATGGTTGATTAGAGCCAAAATGTGAAACAAAATTGACTTGTATGAAAGTGGAACTAAGAGGTGATAAAAGAATGTCAAATTGGATGTATATGATGTTAACATGTTAATTGTACAAATATATGGTGGAAAGTGACTCTTATAGGGTGCAAAGTGACTGATATTGTAAAAAGTGAATTACATGGTTGATTAGAGCCAAAATGTGAAACACAATTGACTTGTGTGAAAGTGGAACTAAGAGGTGGTAAAAGGATGTCAAATTGGATGTATATGATGTTAACATGTTAATTGTACAAATATATAGTGGAAAGTGACTCTTTTAGGGTGCAATGGGACTCTAATATGGTGAAAAGTGAATTACATGGTTGATTAGAGCCAAAATGTGAAACAAAATTGACTTGTATGAAAGTGGAACTAAGAGGTGATAAAACGATGTCAAATTGAATGGATATGATGTTAACATGTTAATTGTACAAATATATGGTGGAAAGTGACTCTTATAGGGTGCAAAGTGACTCTAATATGGTGAAAAGTGACTTACATGGTTAATTACAACCAAAATGTGGAAAAAAATTGACTTGTGTGAAAGTGGAACTAAGAGGTGGTAAAAGGATGTCAAATTGCATGTATATGATGTTAACATGTTAATTGTACAAATATATAGTGGAAAGTGACTCTTTTAGGGTGCAAAGTGACTCTAATATGGTGAAAAGTGAATTACATGGTTGATTAGAACCAAAATGTGAAACACAATTGACTTGTATTAAAGTGGAACTAAGAGGTGATAAAACGATGTCAAATTGAATGGATATGATGTTAACATGTTAATTATACAAATATATGGTGGAATGTGACTCTTATAGGGTGCAAAGTGACTCTAATATGGTGAAAAGTGACTTACATGGTTAATTAGAACCAAAATATGGAACAAAATTGACTTGTGTGAAAGTGGAACTAAGAGGTGGTAAAAGGATGTCAAATTGGATGTATATGATGTTAACATGTTAATTGTACAAATATATAGTGGAAAGTGACTCTTTTAGGTTGCAAAGTGACTCTAATATGGTGAAAAGTGACTTACATGGTTGATTAGAGCCAAAATGTGAAACAAAATTGACTTGTATGACAGTGGAACTAAGAGGTGATAAAAGAATGTCAAATTGGATGTATATGATGTTAACATGTTAATTGTACAAATATATGGTGGAAAGTGACTCTTATAGGGTGCAAAGTGACTAATATTGTAAAGAGTGAATTACATGGTTGATTAGAGCTAAAATGTGAAACACAATTGACTTGTATTAAAGTGGAACTAAGAGGTGATAAAATAATGTCAAATTGAATGGATATGATGTTAACATGTTAATTGTACAAATATATGGTGGAAAGTGACTCTTATAGGGTGCAAAGTGACTCTAATATGGTGAAAAGTGACTCTTTTGGGGTGCAAAGTGACTCTAATATGGTGAAAAGTGACTTACATGGTTAATTAGAACCAAAATGTGGAACAAAATTGACTTGTGTGAAAGTGGAACTAAGAGGTGGTAAAAGGATGTCAAATTGGATGTATATGATGTTAACATGTTAATTGTACAAATATATAATGGAAAGTGACTCTTTTAGGGTCAAAGGGACTCTAATATGGTGAAAAGTGAATTACATGGTTGATTAGAGCCAAAATGTGAAACAAAATTGACTTGTATAAAATGGAACTAAGAGGTGATAAAACGATGTCAAATTGAATGGATATGATGTTAACATGTTAATTGTACAAATATATGGTGGAAAGTGACTCTTATAGGGTGCAAAGTGACTCTAATATGGTGAAAAGTGACTCTTTTGGGGTGCAAAGTGACTCTAATATGGTGAAAAGTGACTTACATGGTTAATTAGAACCAAAATGTGGAACAAAATTGACTTGTGTGAAAGTGGAACTAAGAGGTGGTAAAAGGATGTCAAATTGGATGTATATGATGTTAACATGTTAATTGTACAAATATATAGTGGAAAGTGACTCTTTTAGGTTGCAAAGTGACTCTAATATGGTGAAAAGTGAATTACATGGTTGATTAGAACCAAAATGTGAAACACAATTGACTTGTATTAAAGTGGAACTAAGAGGTGATAAAACAATGTCAAATTGAATGGATATGATGTTAACATGTTAATTGTACAAATATATGCTGGTAAGTGACTCTTATAGGGTGCAAAGTGACTCTAATATGGTGAAACCTGACTCTTTTGGGGTGCACAGTGACTCTAATATGGTGAAAAGTGAATTACATGGTTGATTAGAGCCAAAATGTGAAACAAAATAGACTTGTATGAAAGTGGAACTAAGAGGTGATAAAACGATGTCAAATTGAATGGATATGATGTTAACATGTTAATTATACAAATATATGGTGGAATGTGACTCTTATAGGGTGCAAAGTGACTCTAATATGGTGAAAAGTGACTTACATGGTTAATTAGAACCAAAATGTGGAACAAAATTGACTTGTGTGAAAGTGGAACTAAGAGGTGGTAAAAGGATGTCAAATTGGATGTATATGATGTTAACATGTTAATTGTACAAATATATAGTGGAAAGTGACTCTTTTAGGTTGCAAAGTGACTCTAATATGGTGAAAAGTGACTTACATGGTTGATTAGAGCCAAAATGTGAAACAAAATTGACTTGTATGAACTAAGAGGTGATAAAAGAATGTCAAATTGGATGTATATGATGTTAACATGTTAATTGTACAAATATATGGTGGAAAGTGACTCTTATAGGGTGCAAAGTGACTAATATTGTAAAGAGTGAATTACATGGTTGATTAGAGCCAAAATGTGAAACACAATTGACTTGTATTAAAGTGGAACTAAGAGGTGATAAAATGATGTCAAATTGAATGGATATGATGTTAACATGTTAATTGTACAAATATATGGTGGAAAGTGACTCTTATAGGGTGCAAAGTGACTCTAATATGGTGAAAAGTGACTCTTTTGGGGTGCAAAGTGACTCTAATATGGTGAAAAGTGACTTACATGGTTAATTAGAACCAAAATGTGGAACAAAATTGACTTGTGTGAAAGTGGAACTAAGAGGTGGTAAAAGGATGTCAAATTGGATGTATATGATGTTAACATGTTAATTGTACAAATATATAATGGAAAGTGACTCTTTTAGGGTCAAAGGGACTCTAATATGGTGAAAAGTGAATTACATGGTTGATTAGAGCCAAAATGTGAAACAAAATTGACTTGTATAAAGTGGAACTAAGAGGTGATAAAACGATGTCAAATTGAATGGATATGATGTTAACATGTTAATTGTACAAATATATGGTGGAAAATGACTCTTATAGGGTGCAAAGTGGCTCTAATATGGTGAAAACTGACTTACATGGTTAATTAGAACCAAAATGTGGAACAATATTGACTTGTATGAAAGTGGAACTAAGAGGTGGTAAAAGGATGTCAAATTGGATGTATATGATGTTAACATGTTAATTGTACAAATATATAGTGGAAAGTGACTCTTTTAGAGTGCAAAGTGACTCTAATATGGTGAAAAGTGACTCTTTTGGGGTGCAAAGTGACTCTAATATGGTGAAAAGTGACTTACATGGTTAATTAGAACCAAAATGTGGAACAAAATTGACTTGTGTGAAAGTGGAACTAAGAGGTGGTAAAAGGATGTCAAATTGCATGTATATGATTCTAACATGTTAATTGTACAAATATATAGTGGAAAGTTACTCTTTTAGGGTGCAAAGTGACTCTAATATGATGAAAAGTGAATTACATGGTTGATTAGAACCAAAATGTGAAACACAATTGAATTGTATTAAAGTGGAACTAAGAGGTGATAAAACGATATCAAATTGAATGGATATGATGTTAACATGTTAATTATACAAATATATGGTGGAATGTGACTCTTATAGGGTTAAAAGTGACTCTAATATGGTGAAAAGTGACATACATGGTTAATTAGAACCAAAATGTGAAACAAAATTGACTTGTGTGAAAGTGGAACTAAGAGGTGGTAAAAGGATATCAAATTGGATGTATATGATGTTAACATGTTAATTGTACAAATATATAGTGGAAAGTGACTCATTTAGGGTGCAAAGTGACTCTAATATGGTGAAAAGTGACTTACATGGTTGATTAGAGCCAAAATGTGAAAAAAAATTGACTTGTATGAAAGTGGAAAAAAGAGGTGATAAAAGAATGTCAAATTGGATGTATATGATGTTAACATGTTAATTGTACAAATATATAGTGGAAAGTGACTCTTTTAGGGTGCAAAGTGACTCTAATATGGTGAAACGTGACTCTTTTGGGGTGCAAAGTGACTCTAATATGGTGAAAAGTGACTTACATGGTTAATTAGAACCAAAATGTGGAACAAAATTGACTTGTGTGAAAGTGGAACTAAGAGGTGGTAAAAGGATGTCAAATTGGATGTATATGATGTTAACATGTTAATTGTACAAATAAATAGTGGAAAGTGACTCTTTTAGGGTGCCAAGTGACTCTAATATGGTGAAAAGTGACTTAACATGGTTGATTAGAGCCAAAATGTGAAAAAAAATTGACTTGTATGAAAGTGGAACTAAGAGGTGATAAAAGAATGTCAAATTGGATTTATATGATGTTAACATGTTAATTGTACAAATATATGGTGGAAAGTGACTCTTATAGGGTGCAAAGTGACTAATATTGTAAAAAGTGAATTACATGGTTGATTAGAGCCAAAATGTGAAACACAATTGACTTGTATTAAAGTGGAACTAAGAGGTGATAAAACGATGTCAAATTGAATGGATATGATGTTAACATGTTAATTGTACAAATATGTGGTGGAAAGTGACTCTTATAGGGTGCAAAATGACTCTAATATGGTGAAAAGTGACTCTTTTGGGGTGCAAAGTGACTCTAATATGGTGAAAAGTGACTTACATGGTTAATTAGAACCAAAATGTGGAACAAAATTGACTTGTGTGAAAGTGGAACTAAGAGGTGGTAAAAGGATGTCAAATTGCATGTATATGATTGTTATGGATTAAAACTAATATATATAATTGCTGTATTTAATACTAAGGAACGTGAGCTCCAAGGCTCGATTTGACTGCTCTTGTGTTTCGTGACTCAATCTGCCTTAACAAGATGCCTACGTACCTTGCTGATTGCCAAGGATCAAGTCAAAAAAACGTAGTTCTGATTGGTGGGGGTGAGACCCCTTATATAGATGTTGGTGGTCCTTGAATTGGACTTGGTATAGGAGACTTGGTGGACAAGCCTCTGAATTAGGATAGACTTAGGAGTCCTAGGAAGTAGGAAGCTGATTCCTTATCCTTTTAGATCCCCTTGAGGCTAATCTCTAAGGATTTATATCCTTATCGGGACTCTTTTCAATATCTGATTTCTCCCTTATTAATTAATTACGAAATTAATTAATAATCAGGGCTTTTGGGCCTTTTTTATTCCATTAGGCCTGATCTGGTCCATCAGGCTTAACCTTTCTGGTCTGAATATTATACATCTTATTATTGGGCTTATCAGCCCATTAATTATAAAATCAGGACTTATTTATCCCTATCATTTGCCCCCCAACTTTTGGGAAACATTGATTAGGTTTCGCAGAAGTTAAGTCTATTCATTCCCTTGCAGGGTTTCGTTTTTGCGTAAAGTGTGGAGCGACCTACACGTTTACAACGATTTTTCCTTTTATTCAGGAATTATCTGAATTTCCAGGAATTTTTCCCTTAATTCTGGGATTTATCCTTAATTTTCTGGATTTTTCCCTTAATTTCTGGGATTTATCCTTAATTTTCCGGATTTTTCCCTTAATTTCTGGGATTTATCCTTAATTTTCTGGATTTTTCCCTTAATTCCGGGATTTATCCTTAATTTTCTGGATTTTTCCCTTAATTTCCGGGATTTATCCTTAATTTTCTGGATTTTATCCTTAATTTTCTGGGATTTTTCCCTTAATTTTCGGGATTTATCCTTAATTTTCTGGGATTTTTCCCTTAATTTTCGGGATTTATCCTTAATTTTTTTTTTAATTTTTTTTTTTTTTTCTTTTCTCTTTCTTTTTTTTTTTTTATGCAGATTTCGACCAGGAATCCATTCGGCCAGGAATCCATTCGGCCAGGATCCTGGTCGAATTAACCTTCAGTATGCCTTGGTCGACTGAATTTCGAGCAGGTTCTATTCGATCAGGAATCCTGGTCGATTTTCGGCCAGGATTTTCACCCCTTCTTTTTTTTTCTTTTTTTTTTCTCTTTTTTTTTTTTTTTTTTTTCGACTAGGATTTTCGTCCTTTTTCGGTCAGGATCTCCGTTTTTGACCGAATTAACCCTCATTTGTTGCCCAGGTCGATGAAAATTCGGGCAGGGCTCATTCGACCAGGATTTTATTTGGTTTCCTGGTCGACCGGGTCAAAAACGTTCTGCCATTCTGATCGAATGAAACAACTATTTCCCCTTTTCGACCAGGAAATTTTCGGTCAGGGTTTTGGGTCAGAATTCTTTGTTTTGACCGAATTAGCCGCCTTTCTTGCCTTGGTCGAAGCAATTTCGAGCAGGATTGTTTCGACCAAGATTTCCATTTGATTTCTAGTCGAATGAGTCTCAATCCTGGTCGAATTAGGCTTATTTTTCAGCCCTGATCAACAAAATTTCGACCTCAGTAGCTTCAATCAGGATTTTCTTATACTTCCTCGTCGAATGGGTCTGTAATTTATTAATTTCTTGCATATACTTTAGATTTTGGGCCCTTAAATCTGGGCTAAATTTGTTGGGCTGATCTTTGGGCATATTTTTTCAACTGGACTTTGGCTCATGGGCATGATTTAACCCTATTTAAATATAGTGGGCCTTATCCCTGGGCCTCTATCTTATGCCATCCCCCTTTATTGGGCCCGTTTTCAACAGCACTCCTTTTTCGAGGCTTCAACAAAATTTTGGGCCCATTTTTATGGGTTTATCTGGGTTTTGCATTTGGGCCCTAATTCTTTAATTAACTGGGCCCTTTGCTGGGCTTAAACTTGGACCAGACTATGTCCTGGGTCTTTGGCATTTGGTCCCATTGTTTTAACAGGGCTTCTCTTCCACTTCTCTTCCACCCCTTTTTTTTTTAACTTGGGCCATTTTGCTGAGCCTTTCAAACACTTGGGCCCTTGACTGGGCTTGTTTATTTCCTCAGGAATATTTTTGACTGAATTAACCTTCTTTTCTAGCCTTGGTCGAAGCTTTTTTGATCAGGATTCATTCGACCAGGATCCTTACTTACCTCCTGGTCGACAAATTCTCTTGGTGTTAGGATTCTTCGATTTGAATCTTGACTCTTTCGGTCAGGAACTAGGATTTTGACCGAATTAACCCTCTCTTTTAGCCTTGGTCGAAGCCTTTTCGACCTCAACTAATTCGACAAGGATTACAACATGAAACCTGATCGAATTGGGTCAAGAATTTAGGATATATCACTTTTTGTGACTCCATATGTTTGATTTGGGCCCTAAGTCTGGGCTGGATTTTTTCCAATCTCAAATTTGAGCCTAAGATTTGGGCCTGAATTCTTTTATGGGTACCTTATTTTTGACCCTGGGCCTTTTCCAAACCAGGCCTTTACCTTGGGCCTTCCCCTTTTTTGACTGGCTTTTTGTATTAGGCCCCTTACTTTTAACTGGGCTTCTTTGGTCCACCCTAAATTGGTCTTTAATTTGGGGCCATTTAATTTTCTGCTAATTGGGCCCTTTTCTGGGCTTACCTCTTATTGGGTTGATCTTTGCCCTAAACCTGGGCTAGATTTATGAAACCTTGTATTGGATTTCAACTTGGGCCCTTCTGGGCTTTGATCTTTAATTGGGCACTTAGTATTGACCCTGGGCTTGATTTATTGATCCCTATACTGGGTTTTTTTTTCTAACTCAAGTAGGATTAGGCCTTATTTTTGGGCCTTCATTTATCCAAATCCTTTTTGGATTTGGGACTTATTTCTGGTTTTTGAAGATAATACTCATATATATTTTCTTCCAGCTTTTGGACCCCGGGTGCTGGGCTTTGAATATTTGGGGCCCTTATCTGGGCTTGACATACTTCCAGGCCCAACAAGTTTTAACCTTTTTTTTTTTGAATTGGGCCTTTTTATAGGGCTTTCATATCATGCATCTAATTTAATTGCCATGCCATAGAGATTCAAACATATTTCGAAAAATTCTCTGAGCTTCAAAAATTGTTTGGGATTCATCCCTTACACAAGTCTTAATAAACTTCATAATAAGACATATAAATCCTAAGCAAAGCTTCAAGGTGCTTTTCAACCTACTCTCCATCATGACAAGTGAGAATCGTATCCAACTGCCCTACACATAGTAAACCTTCAGGTTTTGTGCATGCCAAGTTCTCGGGACTTCAAAACCATCCATAGTCTCCAACTTGTAGGTTCCTCTACCCTGAACACTCTTGACTCTGTACGGCCCTTCCCAATTCGGGGCAAGCTTCCCTTTTTGTCCTACACCAGATGCTTCTATCTTCCTCAAGATTAGATCGCCTTGTTTAAAAAACCTTTCTTTAACCCTTAGGTTGTAGTAGAATGAAGCTTTTTTCTGATATTCTACTATCTTTGCATGTGTTTTATCTCGCACTTCATCAATTAAATCCAGGGCTAATCTCTGCCCTTCCTCATTTTCTTTCTCATCGAAAGCCTGAATCCTTGGAGAGGAATGTGATATCTCCACGGGAACTACTGCTTCCGCCCCATATGCCAACATGAAAGGAGTTGCGTCTGTCGTGACTCTACAAGTAGTCCTGTAGGCCCATAATATGGGAAGTATCTCGTCCACCCAATTATTTCTTGACTTCTCGATCCTCTTCTTTAATCCATCCAGGATTATTCGATTTGCTACTTCTGCTTGCCCATTAGCTTGTGGGTGAGCCACAGAGGTGAACCGTAACTCAATTTCATTTTCTTCACAATACTTCTTGAATTCCTCGTTGTTGAATTGTGTTCCATTGTCAGTGACGAGGATACGGGGAATTCCATATCGGCACATAATGTTTTCCCACAGGAATTGTGCAACCTGCTTAGTTGTGATTTTGGCCAAAGGTTTGGCTTCGATCCACTTGGTGAAATAATCAATGGCTACAATCAGAAACTTCCTTTGTGCTGTGGCCATAGGAAAAGGCCCCAGAATATCCATCCCCCACATAGCAAAGGGAATAGGTGAGTTGATAGAGGTCAGCATCTCGGGGGGTTGTCTGGCGACTGGTGCATGCTTCTGACAACGATCACACTTCTTTACATATTCTTTGGCATCAGCCATCATTTCTGGCCAATAGAAGCCTAAACGAGTTATCTTATGAGCCAAGGCCCTGCCCCCCAAGTGTTGCCCACAAATACCTCCATGCACTTCCTCAAGAGCTAAGCGTGCCTCATCGGGCCTGAGACACCTCAAGTAAGGAACCACGAAAGATCTTTTATATAGAATCCCATCTATCAAAGAGTACCTTAGTGCTCGAACAGTTAACTTCCGTGCCTCAATTGTATCGCTTGGCAACCAACCGGTCTGAATGTGAGCCTTGATGGGATCAATCCATGACGTCCCCAAGCCTACGGGAGCCACAAGCTTAATATCTATGCTTCGTGTCTTCAAAACACGGAAGTACACACTTCCTGAACTTTCTTCAATCTCAGATGAAGCAAACTTTGATAGCGCATCTGCTTTAGCATTTTCTTCCCTTGGAATGTGTTCAACATGGCATTCATTAAATTGGGTCATCACAGCCCTTACTAGGCGAACATACTTTGCCATCGTATCATCCCTTGCTTCAAATTCTCCCTTTACCTGGGATATGATCAACTTCGAGTCTCCACGGACCTTTAAGTTTTTGACTCTAAGTGTCCCAGCTAGACCAAGGCCAGCAATCAGGGCTTCATACTCTGCCTCATTGTTTGTGGTTGGGAAGTCTAGCTTCATGGCATACTCAATTAAGAATCCATCAGGGCTTTGCAAAACCAACCCTGCTCCACTGGAATTTGTTTTTGATGCTCCATCAAAATAGAGAACCCAATATTCTTTCTCCTTGTCCCCATTGTCGACTCCCTTGTCTTGAAGTGTGGTATCTTCCTGCCCCCCGACTTCTTGGTTGGGTATGGTACATTCCACCACGAAGTCAGCTAGTGCCTGGGCTTTTATGGCCATACGTGGCTTATACTTGAGATCGAACTCTCCCAACTCTATTGCCCACTTAATCAGTCTCCCACTTGCCTTGGGACTGTGAATGATATTTCTCAGTGGCTGATTTGTTAGCACTTCAATTTGGTGAGCTTGAAAATAAGGACGCAGCTTTCTTGAAGCCATTACCAAGGCTAAAGCGAATTTCTCAATGGCTGAATAATTCAACTCAGCACCATGCAAAATTTTGCTGACATAGTATACGGGTTTCTGGACTTTCAGTTCCTCCTTAACCAACACCGCGCTCAAGGCTCTTTCTGAAACAGCCAAGTACAAGAATAAAACTTCACCCAGGACTGGCTTGGCCAACAACGGGGCCTGGCCCATATACTTCTTTAACTCTTCAAATGCCTTCTGATTTTCCTCACTCCATACAAAGTCTTTAATGTTCTTTAATGACTTGAAGAATGACAAGCACTTGTCTCCTGACTTGGAGATGAATCGTCCTAGCGCAGCAACCCTTCCTGTGAGTTTATGAACATCCTTGACAGTTTTTGGGGGTTCCATGTCCAGGATTGCCTTTATTTTATCGGGGTTAGCCTCAATTCCCCTCTTTGAGACCATCAATCCCAAGAATTTTCCAGATCCTACTCCGAAAGCACACTTCGTGGGATTCAACATCATCTTGTGGTACCTCAGGACCTCAAAAGCTTCCCTCAAATGGGTTATATGATCAGTCTTTACTAGACTCTTGACTAGCATGTCATCAACATAGACTTCCATAGTCTTCCCAATAAGATCCTTAAAAATTTTGTTCACCAACCTTTGATAGGTGGCTCCTGCATTCTTGAGACCAAACGCCATAACAAGATAACAATAAACACCAAAGTCAGTGATAAATGATACCTTTGGAATGTCATCCTTATGCATTTTGATCTGGTTGTATCCGCTAAACCCATCCATGAAACTCAGCATCTCATGTCCAGCGGTGGCATCAATCAAAGTATCAATTCTAGGCAGCGGAAAACAGTCTTTGGGGCATGCATCATTCAGATCGGTGAAGTCTATACACATCCTCCACTTTCCATTAGCCTTCTTCACCATTACAGGGTTTGCTAACCACTCCGGAAATTGAATCTCCTCAATGAAACCAGCCTCTAAGAGCTTTTCCACTTCCTGCTTTATAGCCTCTTGTCTTTCCGGGGCAAAATTTCTTTTCTTTTGTTTTACTGTCTTCCGGCTTGGATCCACGTTTAACTTGTGAGTAATTAACTCCGGGTCTATGCCTGACATATCAGCTGCTGACCATGCAAACACATCACTATTTTCTTGCAAAAATTTCACTAACTTCCCTCTAAGGGGCTCCTCTAATGTGGCTCCAATGAAAGTCATCCTCTCAGGATTCTTGGGATCTAAAGGAACCGAAACCAATTCTTCTGCTGGCCTTCCTCTATTCTCATCATTTTCTCGAACATCCATATCTTCAATAGGAAGAACCTGCCCCCCGACTCCATCTGCCCTCAAAGAGGCCACATAACAGCTTCTAGCCATTTTTTGATCTCCTCTCTCTTCTCCAATCCCGTTTCGGGTGGGAAACTTCATAACTGAATGGTATGAAGAGGGGACTGCCTTGAAGACATGTATCCCTGTTCTCCCCATGATAGCATTATAAGTTGAACTAGCCTTTACCACCACAAAATCCAGCATCTGCGTTGCTTGCCTTGGCTCCGTACCTATGGTGGTTGGCAATTTAATTATCCCTTCCACAGGACATTCTACTCCAGCAAATCCATATATCGGCATGTCGGTTGGTGTCAACTGGGAGTCGTTATACCCCATCCTTAGAAAGGTGTCGTGGAGCAAGATATCCACAGAAGCACCATTATCCACAAGGACCCTCTTAACCGGGCTATTTCCTATTATCGGCGTTATGACCAGCGGGTCGTCATGGGGAAACTTCACACCCTCTAGGTCGGAATCATCAAAAGCCAATGTTACTTCTGTCCTGGCCCTCTTCGGGGCTTCTCCAACAATATGCATAACCTCTCTAGTATATGCCTTTCTGGAATTTTTGGACAATCCAGCAGCAGTTGGACCTCCAAAGATCGTGTTTATCACAGGCCCTCGAGGTCTCGGCCCTCCATAAATGGTGTTTATAACTGGTCCTCTAGGTTGGGGGTTTCGCCCCTGATCGTCTTGGTCCCTCCTACGATCTTCAAAGTTCTTCCTTCCATTATTATTTCTGTCCCCTCCATCTCCAGTATACTTGTTCAATCTTCCTTTTCGAATCAAAAACTCAATTTCATCTTTCAATTGCCTACACTCATCGGTGTCATGGCCAACATCTTTGTGAAACCTGCAATACTTGCTCTTATCTAGCTTGGCTGGATCGGCCTTCAAGGGCTTAGGCCAACGAACATCTCGATCTTTCTCGATCTCCATCAAGATCTGGCTTCTGGGAGCATTCAGCTTAGCGTATTCGGTGAACTTTTGCCCAGGTCCTCCCTTCTTGGGGGTTGAATCAGGGTTTTGTTCGGTTTTAGGATACTTATCCTTAGCGATATACTCCAGATCAGTTTTCCGCTTCTTGCCTCCAGTGGGCTCATTACTTACTACGGTCTTCCTCATGCTTTCTTCAACCTTGATATACTTCCCTGCCCTCTCTTGGAGCTGCAACATATTTTCAGGGGGACGTTTGGCCAAGGACATCTTGAAAAACTCATCCCTAGTTCCTTGTTGCAGTGCTATCATAGCTACCTTATCATCAAGGTCTGGGACTTTTAAAGCCTCCTTTGTAAAACGATTCAGGTAATCTCTCAAGGATTCCTTAGCTTCTTGCACAATACTCATAAGAGATGCTGAACTTTTCTCATGGACTTTTCCACTGATGAACTGCTTAATAAAAGCCTGACTTAACTCTCTGAACGATCCAATAGAGTTTGGGGGCAAGCGACTGTACCATCTTTGAGCCATACCTGACAGGGTTTGAGGGAAGGCCCGACACTTTATAGCATCATTCACGGGTTGCAGCAACAGTGCATTAGAGAATGTCCTAACATGATTAGCGGGGTCTCCCGTGCCATCATAGGCTTTGACAGTGGGCATCTTGAATTTCCTTGAGATATGGGCATTCATTATCTCTTCTGTGAAGGGTGGAGTTGGATCATCAGGATCTCCAAGGGGAAGGAGATTGCTTGGATCAGTTCTTGGGACAACAGCCCTTCTTCTTACCGGACCATCCAGGTCTATGACAGGAGGAGGATTTCTCCCCCTAGGAGATATCTCGGGTCTGGTGGCCTGGTGAGCCTCCAAATCACGCCTCAGCCTTTGGATTTCAGCCTCATGAGCCCTGATCCTTTCCTGCACTTCTTGGGGATTTGCCCCTGGGGTGCTTTGGGGGCGTTGCCTTCCATCGGTCATTGGCTCTTTTCCAGGACGCCTCCTTCTCGGGGCCACTTCATCATCCGAAGATTCGGAGTCTCTCTCAGTATAAGGACCAGAAAATTCCCGATCCTCAGGAATAGGACCCAAACCTCGTATATAGGGGGGTGACTGCCCTCGTGCTTCGCCTCGCCTAGCATATCCGCTTCCTCCAACCTCAGGGCGAAGGGGCATCCCATAAGGGGGGTTAGTGGTAACAATAGTTGAATATTCATACCCGACGGGTCGAGAATTCACAGGTATATGTATTTGTTGAACTTGAGGATTCGTACCTTGAATAGTCGGGGGAGTTGTCCCTTGTGGCTGAGGATGAGTTGCCCCTGTCTGGGCTTCCCCCTGAGTAGATGCATAAGTTGAATGGGGAGGAACCTCCACGGTTGATGAAATCACCTGGGTTGTCTCTGATGGTGTTCCTTCCTCTAGAGTGCTGGTTGTTCTCCGTGTTCTCGCCATGGTTGTTGTTCCGTTTTTCCCACAGACGGCGCCAAATGTTATGGATTAAAACTAATATATATAATTGCTGTATTTAATACTAAGGAACGTGAGCTCCAAGGCTCGATTTGACTGCTCTTGTGTTTCGTGACTCAATCTGCCTTAACAAGATGCCTACGTACCTTGCTGATTGCCAAGGATCAAGTCAAAAAAACGTAGTTCTGATTGGTGGGGGTGAGACCCCTTATATAGATGTTGGTGGTCCTTGAATTGGACTTGGTATAGGAGACTTGGTGGACAAGCCTCTGAATTAGGATAGACTTAGGAGTCCTAGGAAGTAGGAAGCTGATTCCTTATCCTTTTAGATCCCCTTGAGGCTAATCTCTAAGGATTTATATCCTTATCGGGACTCTTTTCAATATCTGATTTCTCCCTTATTAATTAATTACGAAATTAATTAATAATCAGGGCTTTTGGGCCTTTTTTATTCCATTAGGCCTGATCTGGTCCATCAGGCTTAACCTTTCTGGTCTGAATATTATACATCTTATTATTGGGCCTATCAGCCCATTAATTATAAAATCAGGACTTATTTATCCCTATCAATGATGTTAACATGTTAATTGTACAAATATATAGTGGAAAGTGACTCTTTTAGGGTGCAAAGTGACTCTAATATGGTGAAAAGTGACTTACATGGTTGATTAGAGCCAAAATGTGAAACAAAATTGACTTGTATGAAAGTGGAACTAAGAGGTGATAAAAGAATGTCAAATTGCATGTATATGATGTTAACATGTTAATTGTACAAATATATAGTGGAAAGTGACTCTTTTAGGGTGCAAAGTGACTCTAATATGGTGAAAAGTGACTCTTTTGGGGTGCAAAGTGACTCTAATATGGTGAAAAGTGACTTACATGGTTAATTAGAACCAAAATGTGGAACAAAATTGACTTGTGTGAAAGTGGAACTAAGAGGTGGTAAAAGGATGTCAAATTGCATGTATATGATGTTAACATGTTAATTGTACAAATATATAGTGGAAAGTGACTCTTTTAGGGTTCAAAGTGACTCTAATATGGTGAAAAGTGAATTACATGGTTGATTAGAACCAAAATGTGAAACACAATTGACTTGTATTAAAGTGGAACTAAGAGGTGATAAAACGATGTCAAATTGAATGGATATGATGTTAACATGTTAATTATACAAATATATGGTGGAATGTGACTCTTATAGGGTGCAAAGTGACTCTAATATGGTGAAAAGTGACTTACATGGTTAATTAGAACCAAAATGTGGAACAAAATTGACTTATGTGAAAGTGGAACTAAGAGGTGGTAAAAGGATGTCAAATTAGATGTATATGATGTTAACATGTTAATTGTACAAATATATTGTAACACCCCCAGATCCGGGGTCGGGGATCCGGGTTGTCACGAGATCCATTTCCCTTAATAACACCCAATCTTAATACACAATCAACTACTCTGTACTGTGACCCCACAATAAACACACACCACACGTTATAGTCTCAGAGATGAACATCCACAAATAATCACAAGTCGTTTTATTCCACAATTATAAGTCAATACACCTTAAAAGGGTTCTGAATAAATTTACATTTCTTTGCCATTATTACAATTCATAAGTATACATAAATCTGGTACATCAAAAGTTGAAGCCTAGTCTATTGGTAGTTCCCTACCTCAGCTACAGTGACTTCAATGCCTATAGGAAGCTGCGGAACGCTTCCTATCCGCTCGCGAATTGGGAGCTTGGTCCTGTTCATCTTATCTATCTGATGTTGTGTGATGAAAGAAGAAAGCAAGGGTGAGCAGCAAGCCCACCAAAATAATATGTATAATGATTAACAATATATGAGTCTACTCATAATACTCATGAAAGTCTTGGTCAAAAGAAATGAACCAAGTTGATAACTTAATGCGATGAAGTCGCAAAATATTCAGTATATATATATACATAGATACTTTTCAAAATATTGGAAGTCCTCTTCCATGCATAATATACACAAAGTCCCAGTGTATAACTGTATATAAAAAAAATATCGTTGCAAGGTGATCTCATATATCTAACCTTGTCTCAACGTTTTTCTGAGAATCTTTGTCATGCATAAGACAATTATTAATTAGATATAAGTTTAAAAGATGAGGTTACCAAATACCCCAATATACTTATATCTTTCCCAAATACTACTTGAACTACCACCGTTCAAGTTATAATCAGTTTTAAGAAAACATCCCATAGATGAGACCACAAGTTAAGACTTGAATAGATTCAATCTTTGAAATATTATTGAATGAAAAGGTTATGAGATACTTTATTTAATCCCGATATATGTATATCCACATATATACCTCTTTAAACATTTCCTGGAACCTCTGTTATGTAAAGTATGAACAGAGTTTGAAACATCCAATGAATTTTGGAAAGGAAAAGAATTTTGGCATAAACCCGATATCTTGCTGATCAGGCAAAGATACCAATAAGTAACCTTTTCTACTGTAGATGGATGAATTCCTCACCGGTCATCACCCTGGCCGCATTAGGACCTCGCGCTAGACCGTACCCCGGCCCCTCACGCGTTGATGGACTGCCACCCAGCCACTTACACAATAATAGACCGTACCCCGGCCTGTCGCTTATGCCGACTCAATTAGATGGGCTTACTTCCCGAACGTTGGGCAAGTAATCAATTCATTTACCAAAACTGCAACCTCGTTGCGAATATAAAATACACCACAGAGCCGGATTCCCCAGGTTTTGAGCGAGTATTTAAATCCCCTTAAAAAGGAAGATCTTAAATATAAAAATGAGTTTTGGGATCCGCTCTGACTTTAAAAATCATTTTGAAGACTCGAAAACACTTTAAAGAGTGTTTGGAGTAAAGCTGATTTAATGAAGTAAATCAGTCCCCAGAATATTAGAAAATATCTGAATATTATTAATTCAATAATATTCCCATAAAGAATAATCTTTATAAAAAAATAATTGAAGTAGAAGTATTAAAATTTATACTTGAAACGAGTATTAAATAACCAAAGATATACTTATATGAAAATATTATCTTTATTTGAATAATCGAAAATAAGTTTGATTATTAACACCTTATTCTTTAATAAAATAAAGAATATATTTCAGCAAATAATCGGAGTCATAGATCCTCAAATGAATATTCAAATAATATTCATTAAATAATATAAACTGAGTCATAAGCCTTCGAATGAATATTCAAATAATATTCAATAAATAATATAAAAGAGTCATAAGCCCTCGAATGAATATTCAAAATAATATTCAACAAATAATATAAAAGAGTCATAAGCCCTCGAATGAATATTCAAAATAATATTCAATAATAAAATAAAGCTAAAGTTATCGAATAAACCTTATTCGATTAATAGTTTGGAAAATTATAACCATATATATATATAAATATATATATATATATATATATATATATCCATATCCATATATACAAAATCTACTCGGGATCCTCGACTCCCGGTTTTAGAAAATATTTTCACCTTTGGGTCCCTATACTAAGGGTATATGCAAGATACCGCTATCCTCTAGCATAGGTATTATCAACTGAACCAACAGATATATATTTCAAGAATATGAAACAGGCATGCATATATACCATATCACATGCTACAATATATCGCAAGAATTTGCTAAATAACCAACATGCATCTATCGCAAGATAATGCATATACAAGTGTATACATCACAACAACAGTATAACGGATAGAATACTTGCCTGAGTGCTCCCGGATAGACTTACGCTTAGAGTGGGTCCGATAACCTATGAACAACAACATAAGTCGGAATTAAACCCCGGTCGCTTAAGAAACTAGACTTTAACCATTTAGAGTCCTAATGTTCGCTTTCGCGCTTAACGGTTTACTTAAGTCGCTCGAGTACTCTCGGCTCCACCATTTTTAATAAATTAACCATTAAGGGTTTTATGGCGATTCTTTCGCGAGTACCTTACCAACTACCTAATCCACCTTACATAATTGTTTCATACTCCAATTAGTCCTTTGAGGTCTTTAACCAAGGTTTCAAAGTAAGGCGAGGGGAAATGTTTCGTTCGCGAAACGCCGTTACTTAAAACGGTCGTTTTTCCTAAACCATACATCGGAATCAAACGAACTACATATCAAAACGAAGCTCGTAACATGAGCTATCTAAACATGGCAGTGGTCATAATCTAGCAGGGGGTTCTCGGGTCCTAATGTTATGCACAAAAACAGTCCAAAGAAAATCGGACATTACGACGGCTATGTTTACGCGATTTCCCAAAATTTTACCAACCAATTCAACCACCAATCAATCCCAATTCACAACCCAATCAAAACTCCATCCATACTTTATCATAACAGCCCCAACAACTCAACATTAACAATTTATACTATTCTTTATCATGAATTTAAACTACACTTAAGTTCATTAATCAACAACCAAGATTTACAACTCCAAAAACAACCCAAAACCAACTAATCTCTACATACACAACCATCAAGCCTCTCATGAACTATATTACTCATATTAAGCTCTTAACATTCAATAACAAATCTTGGTTAAGAGATTATACCTTCCTTGAAGCTTTTAATCCATGAAAGATCCTTGGAATGTCCATGGAAGCCTTAATATATGCTTAAGCTACTTTGACCTTGCAAATAAAATCAAGAATCACAAATTTGTTCTTGAAAGTTACTATTCACCCTAAACTAAAATGATTTGTTTGAGATAGAAAACCTTTGATTCAAGCACTCAAACTACTTGCTCTTCTTAGTTATGAAATATAGGATCCAAAGAAACAAACCTTATAATTTTCCATGGAGTATAGCTTGTGTTTTGAATTTCTAATTCACCATTTTGGTGAAAAATTCGAAATGAAGAAGATGAAAAGGGGGGAGAGAGAAGCTTGCTTTGTTTTCTTGATCTTTGTGCATAAAAAGCTTGGTTGATATCCTTTTGTTTTGTTAATTACCTTTTAACCATGGTAAAATTTGTGTGGCTTGAAATCAACCAACAATACCTTCCCTTTGGTCATGCTTATGTCATCCTCCTATGTCATCTTCCCACACTTGTCATCTTCTTGTTGGTGTGGTGACATCATCATCACTAACCTCTTTGATTAGCTCTCAATTACTTGGCTAATGACCGCTGATCTGTTATACGGTTCACTTAACTTTCGTTCTCATTTATCGTTTGAGGGATCATACCCGGGATCTTATTACTTGGATTCCCTTAACCTTTCTCAATACATTATATTCCTTTTATGATCCTCTCTTATAATCCTTGAATTTAAATCCTTTTTATCCTGTTACCTTATACTCAATTCTTTCAGTATCTAGTGGATTTCCGGGAAAAATCAAAGTGTTCGGAATTGGATTCTGACGATCTTTACATACACTTATATACCACATAGAGTACTAATAATATCTCAGAATATCCATATCAGAACCCCTACATAGTGTGGCATGAAAAGTTTTCTCATTCAGCAAAAACACTATTCATAAGGGTTTCAAAAATTTCCAAAAATTGGGGTTATTACAGTCTCCCCTCCTTAAAAGGATTCCGTCCCGGAATCAGATAGAAAACAAATGGGAATACTTGCTTAGCATTACACTTTCTAACTCTCGAGTCAATTTTCCCACATTGTGGTTCTACCACCAAACTCTGCCTAGTTTGATAATCCTTCTCCTAAGCACTTGTTCCTTTTCACTCTATAACCCTTCCTGGTTGCTCCATATAGGTTACGTCGGGTTGCATATCTATGCGCTCATATGCCTCTATTTATCTGGCATCTAAATTACACTTCCTTAACATTGATACGTGAAACACGTTACGACCTGCTACATGTTCTGGGTTAGGGCTAGCTCATATGCTAACTTCCCAAACGTCTTAATATATCCAAGGGTCCAACAAATTATAGACTTAGCTTTCCTTTCTTTCCGAACCTCATCAATCCTTTCCAAGGGATACCTATAACATTACTAGGTCCCCTATTTCATACTCTTTATCCTTTCGTGTCAAATCAACATACTTATCATGACCATCTTGGGCTACTACCAGCCGTCCTCTGATTAGATCTATCATATCCTTGGTCCTTTGGACTACTGCGGGTCCGAGCATCTTGCGCTCTACAACTTCATCCTAACATAAGGGAGATCGACATTGTCTTCCCTCAAGGATCTCATAAGGCGATACCTCAATACTGACATATGATCTATTATCGTAAGAAAACTCAACCGCGTTAAATGATCATTCCAAATTCTTTCAAGTCTATTGCACAGACTCTCATTATAGCTTTTAGCATTAGAACTTTTGCTTCTCAATACCCATTCTTTTCCAGTTCGTAATCGCTATCACCTTTCGTTCCTAATATTATACCGGTTACACTTTTTCTCACTAGCGTTCTATAACCTTTTAATAACCACGTCAACCTTAGTATCACGAATGTGTTTCCATTCCGAATACCACCATAACTTTACTACTCCTTTTTCAGCTGTTTCTATCTTCGAAAGCTTAATCCTTCATATAGAAGTAAAAGAATTTATTGAGAGATCACTATGATCATGAACACTTGTTATATTGCATAGTTAGTACAGAAGATGGCCAGCCTTTAGTACTTGACAAGCAATTAAACAATAGCTGGTATCCTACTCGGCTTCTATCACACAGATAGATAGTCATTCGGCAATACCTCCCCTTCTGGAAGGGTTGTTCTTCTCAGCTTACATGAAATGAAAAGAAGAGAAAAGAACGAACTGAAGAGAATTGTATATATGAAAAAAATATACTGCCACAAAATATCTGGCTTGGAACCTACCTCTGAACTATAGAGGTTTGTCATAGGAGAACAAAACATATACGTATTTATATCAGCATCAAGCATTATAGCCTCGTATTTCCCATGCCTAAATATTTTTGCTATCCCATCCATCATTCTATGGACCCACACTCTTCCTCGAGCTTATACATAATCACCTTTGAAACTCCCTTGATATCGAAAATCGAATCTGGGATCTCATTCTAGACATCATCGTTAATAGAATTCTATGCTTGCACCGCAACCTTCCTCATATAATAATACGACTCTCTATTGATAAGAAAGAATAATTATTCACTAGGTAGATACTCTACTTAATTAGTCTATCAATGATAACTTATACACTACCACGACCCGATTAGGGGTACTCGATCTCAACACCCATTCCAATACAACTCTCATGGTTGTAATCAGCTCACTACTCGCAGAATCATTGCTGCCTTACTATGGTCCACCACTGACCCACTGTAGTCATTCATTTTCCATGAAGTCTTAATAGCTAACCATACGGAGTCCATACATGTCGTATCAAATCCTTCTAAGGAGGTAACATAACCACCAATCACAATTCATGAAGAACACTCCAAACTCTGACGTACTTTCATGACATGAAGCAGATAAAAGTGCAGAAGAGTTTTAATCAAAGCAACGATAGCAGGTTAATACCATTCGTAATCATATGCCTTCAATAGAAGACTTAACTCAAAGGTTTGTTTAGAGGACCTCCTAAGATAGATAGCCCGTTCATGGCGATTACGCGAATTAAACCTTTACCAACTACTATTACAGTCGGGTATTGCATAGTCATCAGAAGGAATGTCAATCTTCCAAACCATAATACAACCTTCACAGCTTTAACCATCATCACTGTATTCCTCTCGCACGAGCGCCTATAATTATCCTCTTACCTTTAAAGTGTCGGCCACCTCTTTGGCCTTTCCTGATAGTAAAATTTCCTTACAGTCAATGTCACATTAACCACCTCCAATAAATTTCTACCTTATTTCAATCACAGCTTATGTGAAAATGCTTTCCTTAAAATCTGATGAGTAAAAAAAAATCACCATTTTTCCATAAGTTATTGCCTCAGTCTTTAGAGGTTAATCACTGTCAAGACTGACTCTCGATCATACTTAGAACATCTTCTATCTTAAGTCCTAATTGCCCTGAACAATTTCGACCATTACTGGTTCGATCCATACCTTCTCGTGGTTTAACACGTGCCTCACTTGGCATCAATATAATTACGTCATATTTCCTTTATCAACATTTTTATTCTTGAGAATTTCGAATATTTCCTTTCTCCTTGTAAAACCTCTAAGGTTATCCTTCAATCGTTCCTCCTGTATTCCCTATATACAGGGCATATCAAAATACCATTTACTGATACTAGAACCATTGTCTATTTACTTCTGAAAAATTTCTCCACTGATCCTTAAAGGTTATTATTACCTTAATCCTTTCCAATTCATACTGTCAAAACTCATACTATCCCTATTAAGGGTGAAATGCCAACCTTTATGCATTCCCCTAGGATTCGTTTTAAGTTACCGATGTTCTATCCTTAATTCCACCTTTAAAAAGGTACAAGCATCCTTCCATGGATAAATAAAGTCATACATCCCTGATAAGGGTATCTTATTCAATCATTTCCACCTCGATAGTCTATACCGAATTTCATAATAGCATCCTTATTCAAGTTAAGGTCAATCCACATGGCCTTCAAAAGATAAAAATGGTTATCCGCTTTTCTTTCCTGATTTGGTAATGATCACATGGATGATCTGGAAGATATTGGTCGTGTTCAACGTGAACTTCTTCTTAATAAATCTTTATTTACTTTTGTTGTTTATCTCAACAGTCATCTCAATGTTGGGATATCTCTCATACCTGGCGTCTCCCTTTCTGGGTATCGAGCCACCGGTCTTACATTTCACATTATTGAAGGTCACTTCCTTCATCCAATTTTTCCTAATTTCTTACTTCCTTATCCCCTTAGTCTATCCGCGTCTCATTATTTATCCTTCGAATTATCTCAAGGTTTCCTCGAATCCTCCCAACTTACAGGGGATAAACTATATGTATCTCTTATGCCCTCAACCATCAATTTTAACTTATGGTGAATCACCCTCATCCTGACGAATGCATACTTTTCTATTTCTATTGCTACGAGTCGTTAAGGTTTCCTCATACCCAACTCCCTTATCATACCTCAAACTCTATTGCCGTTATATTCCTTTCCACTTCAATTTCTTTTTATTTTCCTTTCTCTTATCATTATTTCATGAACCAACACAACATAAGCATTGATTTCAAACATCCCGTCATTCTGGATTCGTGTCCTCAGAACGAATCTTGATAACTTTTACAACTTAGATTCATAATTTATCATACTCGTATGCCTTTGTTCTGGCTCTAAAGCTTTTACACTATCTCCTTATCTTTGGGAATTACTTTCCCGAAAACAATTGACTGAACTTAAATCAGTTTATTATAATCTCTTGCTCCGTGCCTTTCTTGGCCTTTTACCGGCGGGTGGTCTCTCTCTTAGGAGGGTAAGTGATAAAAACAGTCTTTTGTGATTCGTCAATCATTTAGAATCTCAAATGATTCCTATATTTCCTTTAGCCAGGCTCTTGCCTCGACTGGGTCAGCTTGTTCCTTGGAACTCTGAGAGCTTAGCGATTTAAAGGTCCTGAAAGAATTTCTCACCGCACTGTCTCCTCAGGGTGGTGGTTGGGGATAATAGTCTAAGTTCTTTTTAGACAGGTCCATGAATTGCCGTATAGGAGTACCGTCTCGGGTCTCCTTTCCTTACTCGACTTTCTGTTTCCTTAGTATGAAATGTTTCATCCTACTCCCCATAATTGGGGTCATCTTTTAATTTAAAATCCTCATTTTCCACTCCATTATGTCATGGGTTCCTTCTATCTTGATGGCGACCTCCCTGACTATCACGTTCAGGGTTTGCTCTAAATCTTATTCCTCAAATTATGGCTCTCATCTAAGTTCTCATCCTTACGCTCTTGAACTTTCGGAACCCAAATTCTATAGGAATACCTCATTATTCCCTTATCATCTTTCTCGATATTAATCTTTTATCTAATTGTTGGCTCCCTGCCTTCATTCATAACTTTTTCTGGCACAATATGATCTTTTCCAATAATTCGGGCTGTATTGCAATCTCAAACAGCTTTTCGGTACCAGCTCCGGTTACCTTCACTTCTATTTCCATTTTCTCAAAATCTCTTATAAACTCTCCAAAAGACATTATCATCTTGAGTCTCTCCTTTTTACTAAGGGCATCAGCCACCATATTGGCTTTCCCCGAATGATAAAGAATCTCCCAATCATTATTCTTGATTAGCTCTAACTGCCTCCTCTGGCATATGTTGAGCTCTTTCTACATGAAAATGTACTAGAGCACTTATGGCTTAGGTAATTCTTGCACTTCTCTCCATACAAGTAGTGCCTCCAATCCTTAGGGTAAAACTATTGCCACGAGCCTAAGCTCATGAGCGGGGATATCGAATTTCATATTACCTTAATTGTCTTGACATGTACGCGATTACCTTACCGTGCTGCATAAGCACGCACCCTAAGCCCTTGTGCGAAGCGTCACTATACTTCACAAAATCTCTTTTTCCATCCGGCAATGCCAGCATAAGGGCCATCACCAACCTCTGCTTCAGTTCTTGAAAGCTGTTCTCGCATTTCTCTGTCCATTCGAACTTCTCAGTCTTACGAGTAAGCCGCGTTAAAGGGGCTACTATCTTTACAACTTGAACGAACCTCCGGTAGTGACCGGCCAATCCTACCTCTGGTAGTCGACCAAACCATGGTCATCAATTCATCAGTGGTCCTTTATCCAATCCTGTCAGGATCCTCCATGGGATCCTCCTCAACAACTATCCCTTCTAGGACAACATCCTCAACCGCTAAATCCTCAATATCAACATCATCCGGTCCTGCATTAGGACACTCTATCGGATCCACAATCCGATCTCCAATTAGTAATAAAATATCATCGCGATGTTGCTCCTCAACCTCAGGGTTCGGAGTCCCGCTACCATATATGATAACGAACTACGCTCCTATCACGATATTTATAAGGGTTCCCATAAGGGTTTTAACTGTCAGTACTACGTTAGGTAGCCCGACTATGAACTTGGCAAGAGTTCTTATTATCTTAGTGAACTTATTATCTTAACGTCCCATCATCTCTGAGGTTTATAACGCTTAGCTCTGATACCATTTCTGTAACACCCCCAGATCCGGGGTCGGGGATCCGGGTTGTCACGAGATCCATTTCCCTTAATAACACCCAATCTTAATACACAATCAACTACTCTGTACTGTGACCCCACAATAAACACACACCACACGTTATAGTCTCAGAGATGAACATCCACAAATAATCACAAGTCGTTTTATTCCACAATTATAAGTCAATACACCTTAAAAGGGTTCTGAATAAATTTACATTTCTTTGCCATTATTACAATTCATAAGTATACATAAATCTGGTACATCAAAAGTTGAAGCCTAGTCTATTGGTAGTTCCCTACCTCAGCTACAGTGACTTCAATGCCTATAGGAAGCTGCGGAACGCTTCCTATCCGCTCGCGAATTGGGAGCTTGGTCCTATTCATCTTATCTATCTGATGTTGTGTGATGAAAGAAGAAAGCAAGGGTGAGCAGCAAGCCCACCAAAATAATATGTATAATGATTAACAATATATGAGTCTACTCATAATACTCATGAAAGTCTTGGTCAAAAGAAATGAACCAAGTTGATAACTTAATGCGATGAAGTCGCAAAATATTCAGTATATATATATATATACATAGATACTTTTCAAAATATTGGAAGTCCTCTTCCATGCATAATATACACAAAGTCCCAGTGTATAACTGTATATAAAAAAAATATCGTTGCAAGGTGATCTCATATATCTAACCTTGTCTCAACGTTTTTCTGAGAATCTTTGTCATGCATAAGACAATTATTAATTAGATATAAGTTTAAAAGATGAGGTTACCAAATACCCCAATATACTTATATCTTTCCCAAATACTACTTGAACTACCACCGTTCAAGTTATAATCAGTTTTAAGAAAACATCCCATAGATGAGACCACAAGTTAAGACTTGAATAGATTCAATCTTTGAAATATTATTGAATGAAAAGGTTATGAGATACTTTATTTAATCCCGATATATGTATATCCACATATATACCTCTTTAAACATTTCCTGGAACCTCTGTTATGTAAAGTATGAACAGAGTTTGAAACATCCAATGAATTTTGGAAAGGAAAAGAATTTTGGCATAAACCCGATATCTTGCTGATCAGGCAAAGATACCAATAAGTAACCTTTTCTACTGTAGATGGATGAATTCCTCACCGGTCATCACCCTGGCCGCATTAGGACCTCGCGCTAGACCGTACCCCGGCCCCTCACGCGTTGATGGACTGCCACCCAGCCACTTACACAATAATAGACCGTACCCCGGCCTGTCGCTTATGCCGACTCAATTAGATGGGCTTACTTCCCGAACGTTGGGCAAGTAATCAATTCATTTACCAAAACTGCAACCTCGTTGCGAATATAAAATACACCACAGAGCCGGATTCCCCAGGTTTTGAGCGAGTATTTAAATCCCCTTAAAAAGGAAGATCTTAAATATAAAAATGAGTTTTGGGATCCGCTCTGACTTTAAAAATCATTTTGAAGACTCGAAAACACTTTAAAGAGTGTTTGGAGTAAAGCTGATTTAATGAAGTAAATCAGTCCCCAGAATATTAGAAAATATCTGAATATTATTAATTCAATAATATTCCCATAAAGAATAATCTTTATAAAAAAATAATTGAAGTAGAAGTATTAAAATTTATACTTGAAACGAGTATTAAATAACCAAAGATATACTTATATGAAAATATTATCTTTATTTGAATAATCGAAAATAAGTTTGATTATTAACACCTTATTCTTTAATAAAATAAAGAATATATTTCAGCAAATAATCGGAGTCATAGATCCTCAAATGAATATTCAAATAATATTCATTAAATAATATAAACTGAGTCATAAGCCTTCGAATGAATATTCAAATAATATTCAATAAATAATATAAAAGAGTCATAAGCCCTCGAATGAATATTCAAAATAATATTCAACAAATAATATAAAAGAGTCATAAGCCCTCGAATGAATATTCAAAATAATATTCAATAATAAAATAAAGCTAAAGTTATCGAATAAACCTTATTCGATTAATAGTTTGGAAAATTATAACCATATATATATATAAATATATATATATATATATATATATATATCCATATCCATATATACAAAATCTACTCGGGATCCTCGACTCCCGGTTTTAGAAAATATTTTCACCTTTGGGTCCCTATACTAAGGGTATATGCAAGATACCGCTATCCTCTAGCATAGGTATTATCAACTGAACCAACAGATATATATTTCAAGAATATGAAACAGGCATGCATATATACCATATCACATGCTACAATATATCGCAAGAATTTGCTAAATAACCAACATGCATCTATCGCAAGATAATGCATATACAAGTGTATACATCACAACAACAGTATAACGGATAGAATACTTGCCTGAGTGCTCCCGGATAGACTTACGCTTAGAGTGGGTCCGATAACCTATGAACAACAACATAAGTCGGAATTAAACCCCGGTCGCTTAAGAAACTAGACTTTAACCATTTAGAGTCCTAATGTTCGCTTTCGCGCTTAACAGTTTACTTAAGTCGCTCGAGTACTCTCGGCTCCACCATTTTTAATAAATTAACCATTAAGGGTTTTATGGCGATTCTTTCGCGAGTACCTTACCAAATACCTAATCCACCTTAAATAATTGTTTCATACTCCAATTAGTCCTTTGAGGTCTTTAACCAAGGTTTCAAAGTAAGGCGAGGGGAAATGTTTCTTTCGCGAAACGCCGTTACTTAAAACGGTCGTTTTTCCTAAACCGTACATCGGAATCAAACGAACTACATATCAAAACGAAGCTCGTAACATGAGCTATCTAAACATGGCAGTGGTCATAATCTAGCAGGGGGTTCTCGGGTCCTAATGTTATGCACAAAAACAGTCCAAAGAAAATCGGACATTACGACGGCTATGTTTACGCGATTTCCCAAAATTTTACCAACCAATTCAACCACCAATCAATCCCAATTCACAACCCAATCAAAACTCCATCCATACTTTATCATAACAGCCCCAACAACTCAATATTAACAATTTATACTATTCTTTATCATGAATTTAAACTACACTTAAGTTCATTAATCAACAACCAAGATTTACAACTCCAAAAACAACCCAAAACCAACTAATCTCTACATACACAACCATCAAGCCTCTCATGAACTATATTACTCATATTAAGCTCTTAACATTCAATAACAAATCTTGGTTAAGAGATTATACCTTCCTTGAAGCTTTTAATCCATGAAAGATCCTTGGAATGTCCATGGAAGCCTTAATATATGCTTAAGCTACTTTGACCTTGCAAATAAAATCAAGAATCACAAATTTGTTCTTGAAAGTTACTATTCACCCTAAACTAAAATGATTTGTTTGAGATAGAAAACCTTTGATTCAAGCACTCAAACTACTTGCTCTTCTTAGTTATGAAATATAGGATCCAAAGAAACAAACCTTATAATTTTCCATGGAGTATAGCTTGTGTTTTGAATTTCTAATTCACCATTTTGGTGAAAAATTCGAAATGAAGAAGATGAAAAGGGGGGAGAGAGAAGCTTGCTTTGTTTTCTTGATCTTTGTGCATAAAAAGCTTGGTTGATATCCTTTTGTTTTGTTAATTACCTTTTAACCATGGTAAAATTTGTGTGGCTTGAAATCAACCAACAATACCTTCCATTTGGTCATGCTTATGTCATCCTCCTATGTCATCTTCCCACACTTGTCATCTTCTTGTTGGTGTGGTGACATCATCATCACTAACCTCTTTGATTAGCTCTCAATTACTTGGCTAATGACCGCTGATCTGTTATACGGTTCACTTAACTTTCGTTCTCATTTATCGTTTGAGGGATCATACCCGGGATCTTATTACTTGGATTCCCTTAACCTTTCTCAATACATTATATTCCTTTTATGATCCTCTCTTATAATCCTTGAATTTAAATCCTTTTTATCCTGTTACCTTATACTCAATTCTTTCAGTATCTAGTGGATTTCCGGGAAAAATCAAAGTGTTCGGAATTGGATTCTGACGATCTTTACATACACTTATATACCACATAGAGTACTAATAATATCTCAGAATATCCATATCAGAACCCCTACATAGTGTGGCATGAAAAGTTTTCTCATTCAGCAAAAACACTATTCATAAGGGTTTCAAAAATTTCCAAAAATTGGGGTTATTACAGTCTCCCCTCCTTAAAAGGATTCCGTCCCGGAATCAGATAGAAAACAAATGGGAATACTTGCTTAGCATTACACTTTCTAACTCTCGAGTCAATTTTCCCACATTGTGGTTCTACCACCAAACTCTGCCTAGTTTGATAATCCTTCTCCTAAGCACTTGTTCCTTTTCACTCTATAACCCTTCCTGGTTGCTCCATATAGGTTACGTCGGGTTGCATATCTATGCGCTCATATGCCTCTATTTATCTGGCATCTAAATTACACTTCCTTAACATTGATACGTGAAACACGTTACGACCTGCTACATGTTCTGGGTTAGGGCTAGCTCATATGCTAACTTCCCAAACGTCTTAATATATCCAAGGGTCCAACAAATTATAGACTTAGCTTTCCTTTCTTTCCGAACCTCATCAATCCTTTCCAAGGGATACCTATAACATTACTAGGTCCCCTATTTCATACTCTTTATCCTTTCGTGTCAAATCAACATACTTATCATGACCATCTTGGGCTACTACCAGCCGTCCTCTGATTAGATCTATCATATCCTTGGTCCTTTGGACTACTGCGGGTCCGAGCATCTTGCGCTCTACAACTTCATCCTAACATAAGGGAGATCGACATTGTCTTCCCTCAAGGATCTCATAAGGTGATACCTCAATACTGACATATGATCTATTATCGTAAGAAAACTCAACCGCGTTAAATGATCATTCCAAATTCTTTCAAGTCTATTGCACAGACTCTCATTATAGCTTTTAGCATTAGAACTTTTGCTTCTCAATACCCATTCTTTTCCAGTTCGTAATCGCTATCACCTTTCGTTCCTAATATTATACCGGTTACACTTTTTCTCACTAGCGTTCTATAACCTTTTAATAACCACGTCAACCTTAGTATCACGAATGTGTTTCCATTCCGAATACCACCATAACTTTACTACTCCTTTTTCAGCTGTTTCTATCTTCGAAAGCTTAATCCTTCATATAGAAGTAAAAGAATTTATTAAGAGATCACTATGATCATGAACACTTGTTATATTGCATAGTTAGTACAGAAGGTGGCCAGCCTTTAGTACTTGACAAGCAATTAAACAATAGCTGGTATCCTACTCGGCTTCTATCACACAGATAGATAGTCATTCGGCAATACCTCCCCTTCTGGAAGGGTTGTTCTTCTCAGCTTACATGAAATGAAAAGAAGAGAAAAGAACGAACTGAAGAGAATTGTATATATGAAAAAAATATACTGCCACAAAATATCTGGCTTGGAACCTACCTCTGAACTATAGAGGTTTGTCATAGGAGAACAAAACATATACGTATTTATATCAGCATCAAGCATTATAGCCTCGTATTTCCCATGCCTAAATATTTTTGCTATCCCGTCCATCATTCTATGGACCCACACTCTTCCTCGAGCTTATACATAATCACCTTTGAAACTCCCTTGATATCGAAAATCGAATCTGGGATCTCATTCTAGACATCATCGTTAATAGAATTCTATGCTTGCACCGCAACCTTCCTCATATAATAATACGACTCTCTATTGATAAGAAAGAATAATTATTCACTAGGTAGATACTCTACTTAATTAGTCTATCAATGATAACTTATACACTACCACGACCCGATTAGGGGTACTCGATCTCAACACCCATTCCAATACAACTCTCATGGTTGTAATCAGCTCACTACTCGCAGAATCATTGCTGCCTTACTATGGTCCACCACTGACCCACTGTAGTCATTCATTTTCCATGAAGTCTTAATAGCTAACCATACGGAGTCCATACATGTCGTATCAAATCCTTCTAAGGAGGTAACATAACCACCAATCACAATTCATGAAGAACACTCCAAACTCTGACGTACTTTCATGACATGAAGCAGATAAAAGTGCAGAAGAGTTTTAATCAAAGCAACGATAGCAGGTTAATACCATTCGTAATCATATGCCTTCAATAGAAGACTTAACTCAAAGGTTTGTTTAGAGGACCTCCTAAGATAGATAGCCCGTTCATGGCGATTACGCGAATTAAACCTTTACCAACTACTATTACAGTCGGGTATTGCATAGTCATCAGAAGGAATGTCAATCTTCCAAACCATAATACAACCTTCACAGCTTTAACCATCATCACTGTATTCCTCTCGCACGAGCGCCTATAATTATCCTCTTACCTTTAAAGTGTCGGCCACCTCTTTGGCCTTTCCTGATAGTAAAATTTCCTTACAGTCAATGTCACATTAACCACCTCCAATAAATTTCTACCTTATTTCAATCACAGCTTATGTGAAAATGCTTTCCTTAAAATCTGATGAGTAAAAAAAAATCACCATTTTTCCATAAGTTATTGCCTCAGTCTTTAGAGGTTAATCACTGTCAAGACTGACTCTCGATCATACTTAGAACATCTTCTATCTTAAGTCCTAATTGCCCTGAACAATTTCGACCATTACTGGTTCGATCCATACCTTCTCGTGGTTTAACACGTGCCTCACTTGGCATCAATATAATTACGTCATATTTCCTTTATCAACATTTTTATTCTTGAGAATTTCGAATATTTCCTTTCTCCTTGTAAAACCTCTAAGGTTATCCTTCAATCGTTCCTCCTGTATTCCCTATATACAGGGCATATCAAAATACCATTTACTGATACTAGAACCATTGTCTATTTACTTCTGAAAAATTTCTCCACTGATCCTTAAAGGTTATTATTACCTTAATCCTTTCCAATTCATACTGTCAAAACTCATACTATCCCTATTAAGGGTGAAATGCCAACCTTTATGCATTCCCCTAGGATTCATTTTAAGTTACCGATGTTCTATCCTTAATTCCACCTTTAAAAAGGTACAAGCATCCTTCCATGGATAAATAAAGTCATACATCCCTGATAAGGGTATCTTATTCAATCATTTCCACCTCGATAGTCTATACCGAATTTCATAATAGCATCCTTATTCAAGTTAAGGTCAATCCACATGGCCTTCAAAAGATAAAAATGGTGAAAAGTGAATTACATGGTTGATTAGAGCCAAAATGTGAAACAAAATTGACTTGTATAAAGTGGAACTAAGAGGTGATAAAACGATGTCAAATTGAATGGATATGATGTTAACATGTTAATTGTACAAATATATGGTGGAAAGTGACTCTTATAGGGTGCAAAGTGGCTCTAATATGGTGAAAAGTGACTTACATGGTTAATTAGAACCAAAATGTGGAACAATATTGACTTGTGTGAAAGTGGAACTAAGAGGTGGTAAAAGGATGTCAAATTGGATGTATATGATGTTAACATGTTAATTGTACAAATATATAGTGGAAAGTGACTCTTTTAGAGTGCAAAGTGACTCTAATATGGTGAAAAGTGACTCTTTTGGGGTGCAAAGTGACTCTAATATGGTAAAAAGTGACTTACATGGTTAATTAGAACCAAAATGTGGAACAAAATTGACTTGTGTGAAAGTGGAACTAAGAGGTGGTAAAAGGATGTCAAATTGCATGTATATGATTCTAACATGTTAATTGTACAAATATATAGTGGAAAGTTACTCTTTTAGGGTGCAAAGTGACTCTAATATGATGAAAAGTGAATTACATGGTTGATTAGAACCAAAATGTGAAACACAATTGAATTGTATTAAAGTGGAACTAAGAGGTGATAAAACGATGTCAAATTGAATGGATATGATGTTAACATGTTAATTATACAAATATATGGTGGAATGTGACTCTTATAGGGTGCAAAGTGACTCTAATATGGTGAAAAGTGACATACATGGTTAATTAGAACCAAAATGTGAAACAAAATTGACTTGTGTGAAAGTGGAACTAAGAGGTGGTAAAAGGATATCAAATTGGATGTATATGATGTTAACATGTTAATTATACAAATATATAGTGGAAAGTGACTCTTTTAGGGTGCAAAGTGACTCTAATATGGTGAAAAGTGACTTACATGGTTGATTAGAGCCAAAATGTGAAAAAAAATTGACTTGTATGAAAGTGGAAAAAAGAGGTGATAAAAGAATGTCAAATTGGATGTATATGATGTTAACATGTTAATTGTACAAATATATAGTGGAAAGTGACTCTTTTAGGGTGCAAAGTGACTCTAATATGGTGAAAAGTGACTCTTTTGGGGTGCAAAGTGACTCTAATATGGTGAAAAGTGACTTACATGGTTAATTAGAACCAAAATGTGGAACAAAATTGACTTGTGTGAAAGTGGAACTAAGAGGTGGTAAAAGGATGTCAAATTGCATGTATATGATGTTAACATGTTAATTGTACAAATATATAGTGGAAAGTTACTCTTTTAGGGTGCAAAGTGACTCTAATATGATGAAAAGTGAATTACATGGTTGATTAGAACCAAAATGTGAAACATAATTGAATTGTATTAAAGTGGAACTAAGAGGTGATAAAACGATGTCAAATTGAATGGATATGATGTTAACATGTTAATTATACAAATATATGGTGGAATGTGACTCTTATAGGGTGCAAAGTGACTCTAATATGGTGAAAAGTGACTTACATGGTTAATTAGAACCAAAATGTGGAACAAAATTGACTTGTGTGAAAGTGGAACTAAGAGGTGGTAAAAGGATGTCAAATTGGATGTATATAATGTTAACATGTTAATTGTACAAATATATAGTGGAAAGTGACTCTTTTAGGGTGCAAAGTGACTCTAATATGGTGAAAAGTGACTTACATGGTTGATTAGAGCCAAAATGTGAAAAAAAATTGACTTGTATGAAAGTGGAACTAAGAGGTGATAAAAGAATGTCAAATTGGATGTATATGATGTTAACATGTTAATTGTACAAATATATGGTGGAAAGTGACTCTTATAGGGTGCAAAGTGACTAATATTGTAAAAAGTGAATTACATGGTTGATTAGAGCCAAAATGTGAAACACAATTGACTTGTATTAAAGTGGAACTAAGAGGTGATAAAACGATGTCAAATTGAATGGATATGATGTTAACATGTTAATTGTACAAATATATGGTGGAAAGTGACTCTTATAGGGTGCAAAATGTCTCTAATATGGTGAAAAGTGACTCTTTTGGGGTGCAAAGTGACTCTAATATGGTGAAAAGTGACTTACATGGTTAATTAGAACCAAAATGTGGAACAAAATTGACTTGTGTGAAAGTGGAACTAAGAGGTGGTAAAAGGATGTCAAATTGCATGTATAAGATGTTAACATTTTAATTGTACAAATATATAGTGGAAAGTGACTCTTTTAGGGTGCAAAGTGACTCTAATATGGTGAAAAGTGACTTACATGGTTGATTAGAGCCAAAATGTGAAACAAAATTGACTTGTATGAAAGTGGAACTAAGAGGTGATAAAAGAATGTCAAATTGCATGTATATGATGTTAACATGTTAATTGTACAAATATATAGTGGAAAGTGACTCTTTTAGGGTGCAAAGTGACTCTAATATGGTGAAAAGTGACTCTTTTGGGGTGCAAAGTGACTCTAATATGGTGAAAAGTGACTTACATGGTTAATTAGAACCAAAATGTGGAACAAAATTGACTTGTGTGAAAGTGGAACTAAGAGGTGGTAAAAGGATGTCAAATTGCATGTATATGATGTTAACATGTTAATTGTACAAATATATAGTGGAAAGTGACTCTTTTAGGGTTCAAAGTGACTCTAATATGGTGAAAAGTGAATTACATGGTTGATTAGAACCAAAATGTGAAACACAATTGACTTGTATTAAAGTGGAACTAAGAGGTGATAAAACGATGTCAAATTGAATGGATATGATGTTAACATGTTAATTGTACAAATATATAGTGGAAAGTGACTCTTTTAGGGTGCAAAGTGACTCTAATATGGTAAAACGTGACTCTTTTGGGGTGCAAAGTGACTCTAATATGGTGAAAAGTGACTTACATGGTTAATTAGAACCAAAATGTGGAACAAAATTGACTTGTGTGAAAGTGGAACTAAGAGGTGAAAAAAGGATGTCAAATTGCATGTATATGATGTTAACATGTTAATTGTACAAATATATAGTGGAAAGTTACTCTTTTAGGGTGCAAAGTGACTCTAATATGATGAAAAGTGAATTACATGGTTGATTAGAACCAAAATGTGAAACACAATTGAATTGTATAAAAGTGGAACTAAGAGGTGATAAAACGATGTCAAATTGAATGGATATGATGTTAACATGTTAATTGTACAAATATATGGTGGAAAGTGACTCTTATAGGGTGCAAAGTGACTAATATTGTAAAAAGTGAATTACATGGTTGATTAGAGCCAAAATGTGAAACACAATTGACTTGTATTAAAGTGGAACTAAGAGGTGATAAAACGATGTCAAATTGAATGGATATGATGTTAACATGTTAATTGTACAAATATATGGTGGAAAGTGACTCTTATAGGGTGCAAAATGTCTCTAATATGGTGAAAAGTGACTCTTTTGGGGTGCAAAGTGACTCTAATATGGTGAAAAGTGACTTACATGGTTAATTAGAACCAAAATGTGGAACAAAATTGACTTGTGTGAAAGTGGAACTAAGAGGTGGTAAAAGGATGTCAAATTGCATGTATAAGATGTTAACATTTTAATTGTACAAATATATAGTGGAAAGTGACTCTTTTAGGGTGCAAAGTGACTCTAATATGGTGAAAAGTGACTTACATGGTTGATTAGAGCCAAAATGTGAAACAAAATTGACTTGTATGAAAGTGGAACTAAGAGGTGATAAAAGAATGTCAAATTGCATGTATATGATGTTAACATGTTAATTGTACAAATATATAGTGGAAAGTGACTCTTTTAGGGTGCAAAGTGACTCTAATATGGTGAAAAGTGACTCTTTTGGGGTGCAAAGTGACTCTAATATGGTGAAAAGTGACTTACATGGTTAATTAGAACCAAAATGTGGAACAAAATTGACTTGTGTGAAAGTGGAACTAAGAGGTGGTAAAAGGATGTCAAATTGCATGTATATGATGTTAACATGTTAATTGTACAAATATATAGTGGAAAGTGACTCTTTTAGGGTTCAAAGTGACTCTAATATGGTGAAAAGTGAATTACATGGTTGATTAGAACCAAAATGTGAAACACAATTGACTTGTATTAAAGTGGAACTAAGAGGTGATAAAACGATGTCAAATTGAATGGATATGATGTTAACATGTTAATTGTACAAATATATAGTGGAAAGTGACTCTTTTAGGGTGCAAAGTGACTCTAATATGGTGAAACGTGACTCTTTTGGGGTGCAAAGTGACTCTAATATGGTGAAAAGTGACTTACATGGTTAATTAGAACCAAAATGTGGAACAAAATTGACTTGTGTGAAAGTGGAACTAAGAGGTGAAAAAAGGATGTCAAATTGCATGTATATGATGTTAACATGTTAATTGTACAAATATATAGTGGAAAGTTACTCTTTTAGGGTGCAAAGTGACTCTAATATGGTGAAAAGTGAATTACATGGTTGATTAGAGCCAAAATGTGAAACAAAATTGACTTGTATGAGAGTGAAACTAAGAGGTGATAAAACGATATCAAATTGAATGGATATGATGTTAACATGTTAATTGTACAAATATATGGTGGAAAGTGACTCTTATAGGGTGCAAAGTAACTCTAATATGGTGAAAAGTGACTTACATGGTTAATTAGAACCAAAATGTGGAACAATATTGACTTGTGTGAAAGTGGAACTAAGAGGTGGTAAAAGGATGTCAAATTGGATGTATATGATGTTAACATGTTAATTGTACAAATATATGGTGGAAAGTGACTCTTTTAGGGTGCAAAGTGACTAATATTGTAAAAAGTGAATTACATGGTTGATTAGAGCCAAAATGTGAAACACAATTGACTTGTATTAAAGTGGAACTAAGAGGTGATAAAACGATGTCAAATTGAATGGATATGATGTTAACATGTTAATTGTACAAATATATGCTGGAAAGTGACTCTTATAGGGTGCAAAGTGACTCTAATATGGTGAAAACTGACTCTTTTGGGGTGCACAGTGACTCTAATATGGTGAAAAGTGACTTACATGGTTAATTAGAACCAAAATGTGGAACAAAATTGACTTGTGTGAAAGTGGAACTAAGAGGTGGTAAAAGGATGTCAAATTGGATGTATATGATGTTAACATGTTAATTGTAAAAATATATAGTGGAAATTGACTCTTTTAGGCTGCAAAGGGACTCTAATATGGTGAAAAGTGAATTACATGGTTGATTAGAGCCAAAATGTGAAACAAAATTGACTTGTATGAAAGTGGAACTAAGAGGTGATAAAACGATGTCAAATTGAATGGATATGATGTTAACATGTTAATTGTACAAATATATGTGGAAAGTGACTCTTATAGGGTGCAAAGTGACTCTAATATGGTGAAAAGTGACTTACATGGTTAATTAGAACCAAAATGTGGAACAATATTGACTTGTGTGAAAGTGGAACTAAGAGGTGGTAAAAGGATGTCAAATTGGATGTATATGATGTTAACATGTTAATTGTACAAATATATAGTGGAAAGTGACTCTTTTAGGGTGCAAAGTGACTCTAATATGGTGAAAATTGACTCTTTTGGGGTGCAAAGTGACTCTAATATGGTGAAAAATGACTTACATGGTTAATTAGAACCAAAATGTGGAACAAAATTGACTTGTATGAAAGTGGAACTAAGAGGTGGTAAAAGGATGTAAAATTGCATGTATATGATGTTAACATGTTAATTGTACAAATATATAGTGGAAAGTGACTCTTTTAGGGTGCAAAGTGACTCTAATATGGTGAAAAGTGAATTACATGGTTGATTAGAACCAAAATGTGAAACACAATTGACTTGTATTAAAGTGGAACTAAGAGGTGATAAAACGATGTCAAATTGAATGGATATGATGTTAACATGTTAATTATACAAATATATGGTGGAATGTGACTCTAATAGAGTGCAAAGTGACTCTAATATGGTGAAAAGTGACTTACATGGTTAATTAGAACCAAAATGTGGAACAAAATTGACTTGTGTGAAAGTGGAACTAAGAGGTGGTAAAAGGATGTCAAATTGGATGTATATGATGTTAACATGTTAATTGTACAAATATATAGTGGAAAGTGACTCTTTTAGGGTGCAAAGTGACTCTAATATGGTGAAAAGTGACTTACATGGTTGATTAGAGCTAAAATGTGAAACAAAATTGACTTGTATGAAAGTGGAACTAAGAGGTGATAAAAGAATGTCAAATTGGATGTATATGATGTTAACATGTTAATTGTACAAATATATGGTGGAAAGTGACTCTTATAGGGTGCAAAGTGACTAATATTGTAAAAAGTGAATTACATGGTTGAGTAGAGCCAAAATGTGAAACACAATTGACTTGTATTAAAGTGGAACTAAGAGGTGATAAAACGATGTCAAATTGAATGGATATGATGTTAACATGTTAATTGTACAAATATATGGTGGAAAGTGACTCTTATAGGGTGCAAAATGACTCTAATATGGTGAAAAGTGACTCTTTTGGGGTGCGAAGTGACTCTAATATGGTGAAAAGTGACTTACATGGTTAATTAGAACCAAAATGTGGAACAAAATTGACTTGTGTGAAAGTGGAACTAAGAGGTTGTAAAAGGATGTCAAATTGCATGTATATGATGTTAACATGTTAATTGTACAAATATATAGTGGAAAGTGACTCTTTTAGGGTGCAAAGTGACTCTAATATGGTGAAAAGTGACTTACATGGTTGATTAGAGCCAAAATGTGAAACAAAATTGACTTGTATGAAAGTGGAACTAAGAGGTGATAAAAGAATGTCAAATTGCATGTATATGATGTTAACATGTTAATTGTACAAATATATAGTGGAAAGTGACTCTTTTAGGGTGCAAAGTGACTCTAATATGGTGAAAAGTGACTCTTTTGGGGTGCAAAGTGACTCTAATATGGTGAAAAGTGACTTACATGGTTAATTAGAACCAAAATGTGGAACAAAATTGACTTGTGTGAAAGTGGAACTAAGAGGTGGTAAAAGGATGTCAAATTGTATGTATATGATGTTAACATGTTAATTGTACAAATATATAGTGGAAAGTGACTCTTTTAGGGTGCAAGTGACTCTAATATGGTGAAAAGTGAATTACATGGTTGATTAGAACCAAAATGTGAAACACAATTGACTTGTATTAAAGTGGAACTAAGAGGTGATAAAACGATGTCAAATTGAATGGATATGATGTTAAGATGTTAATTATACAAATATATGGTGGAATGTGACTCTTATAGGGTGCAAAGTGACTCTAATATGGTGAAAAGTGACTTACATGGTTAATTAGAACCAAAATGTGGAACAAAATTGACTTGTGTGAAAGTGGAACTAAGAGGTGGTAAAAGGATGTCAAATTGGATGTATATGATGTTAACATGTTAATTGTACAAATATATAGTGGAAAGTGACTCTTTTAGGTTGCAAAGTGACTCTAATATGGTGAAAAGTGAATTACATGGTTGATTAGAACCAAAATGTGAAACACAATTGACTTGTATTAAAGTGGAACTAAGAGGTGATAAAACGATGTCAAATTGAATGGATATGATGTTAACATGTTAATTGTACAAATATATGCTGGAAAGTGACTCTTATAGGGTGCAAAGTGACTCTAATATGGTGAAACCTGACTCTTTTGGGGTGCACAGTGACTCTAATATGGTGAAAAGTGACTTACATGGTTAATTAGAACCAAAATGTGGAACAAAATTGACTTGTGTGAAAGTGGAACTAAGAGGTGGTAAAAGGATGTCAAATTGGATGTATATGATGTTAACATGTTAATTGTACAAATATATAGTGGAAAGTGACTCTTTTAGGGTGCAAAGGGACTCTAATATGGTGAAAAGTGAATTACATGGTTGATTAGAGCCAAAATGTGAAACAAAATTGACTTGTATGAAAGTGGAACTAAGAGGTGATAAAACGATGTCAAATTGAATGAATATGATGTTAACATGTTAATTGTACAAATATATGGTGGAAAGTGACTCTTATAGGGTGCAAAGTGACTCTAATATGGTGAAAAGTGACTTACATGGTTAATTAGAACTAAAATGTGGAACAATATTCACTTGTGTGAAAGTGGAACTAAGAGGTGGTAAAGGATGTCAAATTGGATGTATATGATGTGAACATGTTAATTGTACAAATATATAGTGGAAAGTGACTCTTTTAGGGTGCAAAGTGACTCTAATATGGTGAAAAGTGACTCTTTTGGGGTGCAAAGTGACTCTAATATGGTGAAAAGTGACTTACATGGTTAATTAGAACCAAAATGTGGAACAAAATTGACTTGTGTGAAAGTGGAACTAAGAGGTGGTAAAAGGATGTCAAACTGCATGTATATGATGTTAACATGTTAATTGTACAAATATATAGTGGAAAGTGACTCTTTTAGGGTGCAAAGTGACTCTAATATGATGAAAAGTGAATTACACGGTTGATTAGAACCAAAATGTGAAACACAATTGACTTGTATTAAAGTGGAACTAAGAGGTGATAAAACGATGTCAAATTGAATGGATATGATGTTAACATGTTAATTATACAAATATATGGTGGAATGTAACTCTTATAGGGTGCAAAGTGACTCTAATATGGTGAAAAGTGACTTACATGGTTAATTAGAACCAAAATGTGGAACAAAATTGACTTGTGTGAAAGTGGAACTAAGAGGTGGTAAAAGGATGTCAAATTGGATGTATATGATGTTAACATGTTAATTGTACAAATATATAGTGGAAAGTGACTCTTTTAGGTTGCAAAGTGACTCTAATATGGTGAAAAGTGAATTACATGGTTGATTAGAACCAAAATGTGAAACACAATTGACTTGTACTAAAGTGGAACTAAGAGGTGATAAAACGATGTCAAATTGAATGGATATGATGTTAACATGTTAATTGTACAAATATATGCTGGAAAGTGACTCTTATGGGGTGCAAAGTGACTCTAATATGGTGAAACCTGACTCTTTTGGGGTGCACAGTGACTCTAATATGGTGAAAAGTGACTTACATGGTTAATTAGAACCAAAATGTGGAACAAAATTGACTTGTGTGAAAGTGGAACTAAGAGGTGGTAAAAGGATGTCAAATTGGATGTATATGATGTTAACATGTTAATTGTACAAATATATAGTGGAAAGTGACTCTTTTAGGGTGCAAAGGGACTCTAATATGGTGAAAAGTGAATTACATGGTTGATTAGAGCCAAAATGTGAAACAAAATTGACTTGTATGAAAGTGGAACTAAGAGGTGATAAAACGATGTCAAATTGAAAGGATATGATGTTAACATGTTAATTGTACAAATATATGTGGAAAGTGACTCTTATAGGGTGCAAAGTGACTCTAATATGGTGAAAAGTGACTTACATGGTTAATTAGAACCAAAATGTGGAACAATATTGACTTGTGTGAAAGTGGAACTGAGAGGTGGTAAAAGGATGTCAAATTGGATGTATATGATGTTAACATGTTAATTGTACAAATATATAGTGGAAAGTGACTCTTTTAGGGTGCAAAGTGACTCTAATATGGTGAAAAGTGACTCTTTTGGGGTGCAAAGTGACTCTAATATGGTAAAAAGTGACTTACATGGTTAATTAGAACCAAAATGTGGAACAAAATTGACTTGGGTGAAAGTGGAACTAAGAGGTGGTAAAAGGATGTAAAATTGCATGTATATGATGTTAACATGTTAATTGTACAAATACATAGTGGAAAGTGACTCTTTTAGGGTGCAAAGTGATTCTAATATGGTGAAAAGGGAATTACAGGGTTGATTAGAACCAAAATGTGAAACACAATTGACTTGTATTAAAGTGGAACTAAGAGGTGATAAAACGATGTCAAATTGAATGGATATGATGTTAACATGTTAATTATACAAATATATGGTGGAATGTGACTCTAATAGAGTGCAAAGTGACTCTAATATGGTGAAAAGTGACTTACATGGTTAATTAGAACCAAAATGTGGAACAAAATTGACTTGTGTGAAAGTGGAACTAAGAGGTGGTAAAAGGATGTCAAATTGGATGTATATGTTGTTAACATGTTAATTGTACAAATATATAGTTGAAAGTGACTCTTTTAGGGTGCAAAGTGACTCTAATATGGTGAAAAGTGACTTACATGGTTGATTAGAGCTAAAATGTGAAACAAAATTGACTTGTATGAAAGTGGAACTAAGAGGTGATTAAAGAATGTCAAATTGGATGTATATGATGTTCACATGTTAATTGTACAAATATATGGTGGAAAGTGACTCTTATAGGGTGCAAAGTGACTAATATTGTAAAAAGTGAATTACATGGTTGAGTAGAGCCAAAATGTGAAACACAATTGACTTGTATTAAAGTGGAACTAAGAGGTGATAAAACGATGTCAAATTGAATGGATATGATGTTAACATGTTAATTGTACAAATATATGGTGGAAAGTGACTCTTATAGGGTGCAAAATGACTCTAATATGGTGAAAGGTGACTCTTTTGGGGTGCGAAGTGACTCTAATATGGTGAAAAGTGACTTACATGGTTAATTAGAACCAAAATGTGGAACAAAATTGACTTGTATGAAAGTGGAACTAAGAGGTGATAAAAGAATGTCAAATTGCATGTATATGATGTTAACATGTTAATTGTACAAATATATAGTGGAAAGTGACTCTTTTAGGGTGCAAAGTGACTCTAATATGGTGAAAAGTGACTCTTTTGGGGTGCAAAGTGACTCTAATATGGTGAAAAGTGACTTACATGGTTAATTAGAACCAAAATGTGGAACAAAATTGACTTGTGTGAAAGTGGAACTAAGAGGTGGTAAAAGGATGTCAAATTGCATGTATATGATGTTAACATGTTAATTGTACAAATATATAGTGGAAAGTGACTCTTTTAGGGTGCAAAGTGACTCTAATATGGTGAAAAGTGTCTTTTTTGGGGTGCAAAGTGACTCTAATATGGTGAAAAGTGACTTACATGGTTAATTAGAACCAAAATGTGGAACAAAATTGACTTGTGTGAAAGTGGAACTAAGAGGTGGTAAAAGGATGTCAAATTGCATGTATATGATGTTAACATGTTAATTGTACAAATATATAGTGGAAAGTGACTCTTTTAGGGTGCAAGTGACTCTAATATGGTGAAAAGTGAATTACATGGTTGATTAGAACCAAAATGTGAAACACAATTGACTTGTATTAAAGTGGAACTAAGAGGTGATAAAACGATGTCAAATTGAATGGATATGATGTTAAGAAGTTAATTATACAAATATATGGTGGAATGTGACTCTTATAGGGTGCAAAGTGACTCTAATATGGTGAAAAGTGACTTACATGGTTAATTAGAACCAAAATATGGAACAAAATTGACTTGTGTGAAAGTGGAACTAAGAGGTGGTAAAAGGATGTCAAATTGGATGTATATGATGTTAACATGTTAATTGTACAAATATATAGTGGAAAGTGACTCTTTTAGGTTGCAAAGTGACTCTAATATGGTGAAAAGTGACTTACATGGTTGATTAGAGCCAAAATGTGAAACAAAATTGACTTGTATGAAAGTGGAACTAAGAGGTGATAAAAGAATGTCAAATTGGATGTATATGATGTTAACATGTTAATTGTACAAATATATGGTGGAAAGTGACTCTTATAGGGTGCAAAGTGACTAATATTGTAAAAAGTGAATTACATGGTTGATTAGAGCCAAAATGTGAAACACAATTGACTTGTATTAAAGTGGAACTAAGAGGTGATAAAACGATGTCAAATTGAATGGATATGATGTTAACATGTTAATTGTACAAATATATGGTGGAAAGTGACTCTTATAGGGTGCAAAGTGACTCTAATATGGTGAAAAGTGACTCTTTTGGGGTGCAAAGTGACTCTAATATGGTGAAAAGTGACTTACATGGTTAATTAGAACCAAAATGTGGAACAAAATTGACTTGTGTGAAAGTGGAACTAAGAGGTGGTAAAAGTATGTCAAATTGGATGTATATGATGTTAACATGTTAATTGTACAAATATATAGTGGAAAGTGACTCTTTAGGGTGCAAAGGGACTCTAATATGGTGAAAAGTGAATTACATGGTTGATTAGAGCCAAAATGTGAAACAAAATAGACTTGTATGAAAGTGGAACTAAGAGGTGATAAAACGATGTCAAATTGAATGGATATGATGTTAACATGTTAATTGTACAAATATATGGTGGAAAGTGACTCTTATAGGGTGCAAAGTGACTCTAATATGGTGAAAAGTGACTTACATGGTTAATTAGAACCAAAATGTGGAACAATATTGACTTGTGTGAAAGTGGAACTAAGAGGTGGTAAAAGGATGTCAAATTGGATGTATATGATGTTAACATGTTAATTGTACAAATATATAGTGGAAAGTGACTCTTTTAGGTTGCAAAGTGACTCTAATATGGTGAAAAGTGAATTACATGGTTGATTAGAACCAAAATGTGAAACACAATTGACTTGTATTAAAGTGGAACTAAGAGGTGATAAAACAATGTCAAATTGAATGGATATGATGTTAACATGTTAATTGTACAAATATATGCTGGTAAGTGACTCTTATAGGGTGCAAAGTGACTCTAATATGGTGAAACCTGACTCTTTTGGGGTGCACAGTGACTCTAATATGGTGAAAAGTGACTTACATGGTTAATTAGAACCAAAATGTGGAACAAAATTGACTTGTGTGAAAGTGGAACTAAAAGGTGGTAAAAGGATGTCAAATTGGATGTATATGATGTTAACATGTTAATTGTACAAATATATAGTGGAAAGTGACTCTTTTAGGGTGCAAAGGGACTCTAATATGGTGAAAAGTGAATTACATGGTTGATTAGAGCCAAAATGTGAAACAAAATAGACTTGTATGAAAGTGGAACTAAGAGGTGATAAAACGATGTCAAATTGAATGGATATGATGTTAACATGTTAATTGTACAAATATATGGTGGAAAGTGACTCTTATAGGGTGCAAAGTGACTCTAATATGGTGAAAAGTGACTTACATGGTTAATTAGAACCAAAATGTGGAACAATATTCACTTGTGCGAAAGTGGAACTAAGAGGTGGTAAAAGGATGTCAAATTGGATGTATATGATGTTAACATGTTAATTGTACAAATATATAGTGGAAAGTGACTCTTTTAGGGTGCAAAGTGACTCTAATATGGTGAAAAGTGACTCTTTTGGGGTGCAAAGTGACTCTAATATGGTGAAAAGTGACTTACATGGTAATTAGAACCAAAATGTGAACAAAATTGACTTGTGTGAAAGTGGAACTAAGAGGTGGTAAAAAGGATGTCAAATTGGATGTATATGATGTTAACATGTTAATTGTACAAATATATAGTGGAAAGTGACTCTTTTAGGGTGCAAGTGGACTCTAATATGGTGAAAAGTGAATTACATGGTTGATTAGAACCAAAATGTGAAACACAATTGACTTGTATTAAAGTGGAACTAAGAGGTGATAAAACGATGTCAAATTGAATGGATATGATGTTAACATGTTAATTATACAAATATATGGTGGAATGTGACTCTTATAGGGTGCAAAGTGACTCTAATATGGTGAAAAGTGACTTACATGGTAATTAGAACCAAAATGTGGAACAAAATTGACTTGTGTGAAAGTGGAACTAAGAGGTGGTAAAGGATGTCAAATTGGATGTATATGATGTTAACATGTTAATTGTACAAATATATAGTGGAAAGTGACTCTTTTAGGGTGCAAAGTGACTCTAATGTGGTGAAAAGTGACTTACATGGTTGATTAGAGCTAAAATGTGAAACAAAATTGACTTGTATGAAAGTGGAACTAAGAGGTGATTAAAGAATGTCAAATTGGATGTATATGATGTTAACATGTTAATTGTACAAATTTATGGTGGAAAGTGACTCTTATAGGGTGCAAAGTGACTAATATTGTAAAAAGTGAATTACATGGTTGAGTAGAGCCAAAATGTGAAACACAATTGACTTGTATTAAAGTGGAACTAAGAGGTGATAAAACGATGTCAAATTGAATGAATATGATGTTAACATGTTAATTGTACAAATATATGGTGGAAAGTGACTCTTATAGGGTGCAAAATGACTCTAATATGGTGAAAAGTGACTCTTTTGGGGTGCGAAGTGACTCTAATATGGTGAAAAGTGACTTACATGGTTAATTAGAACCAAAATGTGGAACAAAATTGACTTGTGTGAAAGTGGAACTAAGAGGTGGTAAAAGGATGTCAAATTGCATGTATATGATGTTAACATGTTAATTGTACAAATATATAGTGGAAAGTGACTCTTTTAGGGTGCAAAGTGACTCTAATATGGTGAAAAGTGACTTACATGGTTGATTAGAGCCAAAATGTGAAACAAAATTGACTTGTATGAAAGTGGAACTAAGAGGTGATAAAAGAATGTCAAATTGCATGTATATGATGTTAACATGTTAATTGTACAAATATATAGTGGAAAGTGACTCTTTTAGGGTGCAAAGTGACTCTAATATGGTGAAAAGTGACTCTTTTGGGGTGCAAAGTGACTCTAATATGGTGAAAAGTGACTTACATGGTTAATTAGAACCAAAATGTGGAACAAAATTGACTTGTGTGAAAGTGGAACTAAGAGGTGGTAAAAGGATGTCAAATTGCATGTATATGATGTTAACATGTTAATTGTACAAATATATAGTGGAAAGTGACTCTTTTAGGGTGCAAAGTGACTCTAATATGGTGAAAAGTGAATTACATGGTTGATTAGAGCCAAAATGTGAAACACAATTGACTTGTATTAAAGTGGAACTAAGAGGTGATAAAATGATGTCAAATTGAATGGATATGATGTTAACATGTTAATTATACAAATATATGGTGGAATGTGACTCTTATAGGGTGCAAAGTGACTCTAATATGGTGAAAAGTGACTTACATGGTTAATTAGAACCAAAATGTGGAACAAAATTGACTTGTGTGAAAGTGGAACTAAGAGGTGGTAAAAGGATGTCAAATTGGATGTATATGATGTTAACATGTTAATTGTACAAATATATAGTGGAAAGTGACTCTTTTAGGGTGCAAAGTGACTCTAATATGGTGAAAAGTGACTTACATGGTTGATTAGAGCCAAAATGTGAAACAAAATTGACTTGTATGAAAGTGGAACTAAGATGTGATAAAAGAATGTCAAATTGGATGTATATGATGTTAACATGTTAATTGTACAAATATATGGTGGAAAGTGACTCTTATAGGGTGCAAAGTGACTAATATTGTAAAAAGTGAATTACATGGTTGATTAGAGCCAAAATGTGAAACACAATTGACTTGTATTAAAGTGGAACTAAGAGGTGATAAAACGATGTCAAATTGAATGGATATGATGTTAACATGTTAATTGTACAAATATATGGTGGAAAGTGACTCTTATAGGGTGCAAAGTGACTCTAATATGGTGAAAAGTGACTCTTTTGGGGTGCAAAGTGACTCTAATATGGTGAAAAGTGACTTACATGGTTAATTAGAACCAAAATGTGGAACAAAATTGACTTGTGTGAAAGTGGAACTAAGAGGTGGTAAAAGGATGTCAAATTGGATGTATATGATGTTAACATGTTAATTGTACAAATATATAGTGGAAAGTGACTCTTTTAGGGTGCAAAGGGACTCTAATATGGTGAAAAGTGAATTACATGGTTGATTAGAGCCAAAATGTGAAACAAAATAGACTTGTATGAAAGTGGAACTAAGAGGTGAAAAAACGATGTCAAATTGAATGGATATGATGTTAACATGTTAATTGTACAAATATATGGTGGAAAGTGACTCTTATAGGGTGCAAAGTGACTCTAATATGGTGAAAAGTGACTTACATGGTTAATTAGAACCAAAATGTGGAACAATATTGACTTGTGTGAAAGTGGAACTAAGAGGTGGTAAAAGGATGTCAAATTGGATGTATATGATGTTAACATGTTAATTGTACAAATATATAGTGGAAAGTGACTCTTTTAGGGTGCAAAGTGACTCTAATATGGTGAAAAGTGACTCTTTTGGGGTGCAAAGTGACTCTAATATGGTGAAAAGTGACTTACATGGTTAATTAGAACCAAAATGTGGAACAAAATTGACTTGTGTGAAAGTGGAACTAAGAGGTGGTAAAAGGATGTCAAATTGCATGTATATGATGTTAACATGTTAATTGTACAAATATATAGTGGAAAGTGACTCTTTTAGGGTGCAAAGTGACTCTAATATGGTGAAAAGTGAATTACATGGTTGATTAGAGCCAAAATGTGAAACACAATTGACTTGTATTAAAGTGGAACTAAGAGGTGATAAAACGATGTCAAATTGAATGGATATGATGTTAACATGTTAATTGTACAAATATATGGTGGAAAGTGACTCTTATAGGGTGCAAAGTGACTCTAATATGGTGAAAAGTGACTTACATGGTTAATTAGAACCAAAATGTGGAACAAAATTGACTTGTGTGAAAGTGGAACTAAGAGGTGGTAAAAGGATGTCAAATTGGATGTATATGATGTTAACATGTTAATTGTACAAATATATAGTGGAAAGTGACTCTTTTAGGGTGCAAAGTGACTCTAATATGGTGAAAAGTGAATTACATGGTTGATTAGAGCCAAAATGTGAAACACAATTGACTTGTATTAAAGTGGAACTAAGAGGTGATAAAACGATGTCAAATTGAATGGATATGATGTTAACATGTTAATTATACAAATATATGGTGGAATGTGACTCTTATAGGGTGCAAAGTGACTCTAATATGGTGAAAAGTGACTTACATGGTTAATTAGAACCAAAATGTGGAACAAAATTGACTTGTGTGAAAGTGGAACTAAGAGGTGGTAAAAGGATGTCAAATTGGATGTATATGATGTTAACATGTTAATTGTACAAATATATAGTGGAAAGTGACTCTTTTAGGTTGCAAAGTGACTCTAATATGGTGAAAAGTGACTTACATGGTTGATTAGAGCCAAAATGTGAAACAAAATTGACTTGTATGAAAGTGGAACTAAGAGGTGATAAAAGAATGTCAAATTGGATGTATATGATGTTAACATGTTAATTGTACAAATATATGGTGGAAAGTGACTCTTATAGGGTGCAAAGTGACTAATATTGTAAAAAGTGAATTACATGGTTGATTAGAGCCAAAATGTGAAACATAATTGACTTGTATTAAAGTGGAACTAAGAGGTGATAAAATGATGTCAAATTGAATGGATATGATGTTAACATGTTAATTGTACAAATATATGGTGGAAAGTGACTCTTATTAGGGTGCAAGTGACTCTAATATGGTGAAAGTGACTCTTTTGGGGTGCGAAGTGACTCTAATATGGTGAAAAGTGACTTACATGGTAATTAGAACCAAAATGTGGAACAAAATTGACTTGTGATGAAAGTGGAACTAAGAGGTGGTAAAAGATGTCAAATTGCATGTATATGATGTTAACATGTTAATTGTACAAATATATAGTGGAAAGTGACTCTTTTAGGGTGCAAAGTGACTCTAATATGGTGAAAAGTGACTTACATGGTTGATTAGAGCCAAAATGTGAAACAAATTGACTTGTATGAAAGTGGAACTAAGAGGTGATAAAAGAATGTCAAATTGCATATGTATATGATGTTAACATGTTAATTGTACAAATATATAGTGGAAAGTGACTCTTATAGGGTGCAAAGTGACTCTAATATGGTGGGCCAAAGTGACTCTATATGTGAAGGACTTACATGGTTAATTAGAACCAAAATGTGGAACAAAATTGACTTGTGTGAAAGTGGAACTAAGAGGTGGTAAAAGGATGTCAAATTGCATGTATATGATGTTAACATGTTAATTGTACAAATATATAGTGGAAAGTGACTCTTTTAGGGTGCAAGTGACTCTAATATGGTGAAAAGTGAATTACATGGTTGATTAGAACCAAAATGTGAAACACAATTGACTTGTATTAAAGTGGAACTAAGAGGTGATAAAATGATGTCAAATTGAATGGATATGATGTTAAATGTTAATTATACAAATATATGGTGGAATGTGACTCTTATAGGGTGCAAAGTGACTCTAATATGGTGAAAAGTGACTTACATGGTTAATTAGAACCAAAATGTGGAACAAAATTGACTTGTGTGAAAGTGGAACTAAGAGGTGGTAAAAGGATGTCAAATTTGATGTATATGATGTTAACATGTTAATTGTACAAATATATAGTGGAAAGTGACTCTTTTAGGTTGCAAAGTGACTCTAATATGGTGAAAAGTGACTTACATGGTTGATTAGAGCCAAAATGTGAAACAAAATTGACTTGTATGAAAGTGGAACTAAGATGTGATAAAAGAATGTCAAATTGGATGTATATGATGTTAACATGTTAATTGTACAAATATATGGTGGAAAGTGACTCTTATAGGGTGCAAAGTGACTAATATTGTAAAAAGTGAATTACATGGTTGATTAGAGCCAAAATGTGAAACACAATTGACTTGTATTAAAGTGGAACTAAGAGGTGATAAAACGATGTCAAATTGAATGGATATGATGTTAACATGTTAATTGTACAAATATATGGTGGAAAGTGACTCTTATAGGGTGCAAAGTGACTCTAATATGGTGAAAAGTGACTCTTTTGGGGTGCAAAGTGACTCTAATATGGTGAAAAGTGACTTACATGGTTAATTAGAACCAAAATGTGGAACAAAATTGACTTGTGTGAAAGTGGAACTAAGAGGTGGTAAAAGGATGTCAAATTGGATGTATATGATGTTAACATGTTAATTGTACAAATATATAGTGGAAAGTGACTCTTTTAGGGTGCAAAGTGACTCTAATATGGTGAAAAGTGAATTACATGGTTGATTAGAGCCAAAATGTGAAACAAAATTGACTTGTATGAAAGTGGAACTAAGAGGTGATAAAACGATGTCAAATTGAATGGATATGATGTTAACATGTTAATTGTACAAATATATGGTGGAAAGTGACTCTTATAGGGTGCAAAGTGACTCTAATATGGTGAAAAGTGACTTACATGGTTAATTAGAACCAAAATGTGGAACAAAATTGACTTGTGTGAAAGTGGAACTAAGAGGTGGTAAAAGGATGTCAAATTGGATGTATATGATGTTAACATGTTAATTGTACAAATATATAGTGGAAAGTGACTCTTTTAGGTGCAAAGTGACTCTAATATGGGTGCAAAGTGACTCTATATGGTGAAAAGTGACTTACATGGTTAATTAGAACCAAAATGTGGAACAAAATTGACTTGTGTGAAAGTGGAACTAAGAGGTGGTAAAGGATGTCAAATTGCATGTATATGATGTTAACATGTTAATTGTACAAATATATGGTGGGAAAGTGACTCTTATAGGGTGCAAAGTGACTCTAATATGGTGAAAAGTGAATTACATGGTTGATTAGAGCCAAAATGTGAAACACAATTGACTTGTATTAAAGTGGAACTAAGAGGTGATAAAACGATGTCAAATTGAATGGATATGATGTTAACATGTTAATTGTACAAATATATGTGGAAAGTGACTCTTATAGGGTGCAAAGTGACTCTAATATGGTGAAAAGTGACTTACATGGTTAATTAGAACCAAAATGTGGAACAAAATTGACTTGTGTGAAAGTGGAACTAAGAGGTGGTAAAAGGATGTCAAATTGGATGTATATGATGTTAACATGTTAATTGTACAAATATATAGTGGAAAGTGACTCTTTTAGGGTGCAAAGTGACTCTAATATGGTGAAAAGTGAATTACATGGTTGATTAGAGCCAAAATGTGAAACAAATTGACTTGTATTAAAGTGGAACTAAGAGGTGATAAAACGATGTCAAATTGAATGGATATGATGTTAACATGTTAATTGTACAAATATATGGTGGAAAGTGACTCTTATAGGGTGCAAAGTGACTCTAATATGGTGAAAAGTGACTTACATGGTTAATTAGAACCAAAATGTGGAACAAAATTGACTTGTGTGAAAGTGGAACTAAGAGGTGGTAAAAGGATGTCAAATTGGATGTATATGATGTTAACATGTTAATTGTACAAATATATAGTGGAAAGTGACTCTTTTAGGGTGCAAAGTGACTCTAATATGGTGAAAAGTGACTTACATGGTTGATTAGAGCCAAAATGTGAAACAAAATTGACTTGTATGAAAGTGGAACTAAGAGGTGGTAAAAGGATGTCAAATTGGATGTATATGATGTTAACATGTTAATTGTACAAATATATGGTGGAAAGTGACTCTTATAGGGTGCAAAGTGACTCTAATATGGTGAAAAGTGAATTACATGGTTGATTAGAGCCAAAATGTGAAACACAATTGACTTGTATTAAAGTGGAACTAAGAGGTGATAAACGATGTCAAATTGAATGGATATGATGTTAACATGTTAATTGTACAAATATATGGTGGAAAGTGACTCTTATAGGGTGCAAAGTGACTCTAATATGGTGAAAAGTGACTTACATGGTTAATTAGAACCAAAATGTGGAACAAAATTGACTTGTGTGAAAGTGGAACTAAGAGGTGGTAAAAGGATGTCAAATTGGATGTATATGATGTTAACATGTTAATTGTACAAATATATAGTGGAAAGTGACTCTTTTAGGGTGCAAAGTGACTCTAATATGGTGAAAAGTGAATTACATGGTTGATTAGAGCCAAAATGTGAAACAAAATTGACTTGTATGAAAGTGGAACTAAGAGGTGATAAAACGATGTCAAATTGAATGTATATGATGTTAACATGTTAATTGTACAAATATATGGTGGAAAGTGACTCTTATAGGGTGCAAAGTGACTCTAATATGGTGAAAAGTGACTTACATGGTTAATTAGAACCAAAATGTGGAACAAATTGACTTGTGTGAAAGTGGAACTAAGAGGTGGTAAAAGGATGTCAAATTGGATGTATATGATGTTAACATGTTAATTGTACAAATATATAGTGGAAAGTGACTCTTTTAGGGTGCAAAGTGACTCTAATATGGTGAAAAGTGAATTACATGGTTGATTAGAGCCAAAATGTGAAACACAATTGACTTGTATGAAAGTGGAACTAAGAGGTGATAAAACGATGTCAAATTGAATGGATATGATGTTAACATGTTAATTGTACAAATATATGGTGGAAAGTGACTCTTATAGGGTGCAAAGTGACTCTAATATGGTGAAAAGTGACTTACATGGTTAATTAGAACCAAATGTGGAACAAAATTGACTTGTGTGAAAGTGGAACTAAGAGGTGGTAAAAGGATGTCAAATTGGATGTATATGATGTTAACATGTTAATTGTACAAATATATAGTGGAAAGTGACTCTTTTAGGGTGCAAAGTGACTCTAATATGGTGAAAAGTGAATTACATGGTTGATTAGAGCCAAAATGTGAAACAAATTGACTTGTATGAAAGTGGAACTAAGAGGTGATAAAACGATGTCAAATTGAATGTATATGATGTTAACATGTTAATTGTACAAATATATGGTGGAAAGTGACTCTTATAGGGTGCAAAGTGACTCTAATATGGTGAAAAGTGACTTACATGGTTAATTAGAACCAAAATGTGAACAAAATTGACTTGTGTGAAAGTGGAACTAAGAGGTGGTAAAAGGATGTCAAATTGGATGTATATGATGTTAACATGTTAATTGTACAAATATATGGTGGAAAGTGACTCTTATAGGGTGCAAAGTGACTCTAATATGGTGAAAAGTGACTTACATGGTTAATTAGAACCAAAATGTGAACAAAATTGACTTGTATGAAAGTGGAACTAAGAGGTGGTAAAAGATGTCAAATTGGAATGTATATGATTAACATGTTAATTGTACAAATATATAGTGGAAAGTGACTCTTTTAGGGTGCAAAGTGACTCTAATATGGTGAAAAGTGACTTACATGGTTGATTAGAGCCAAAATGTGAAACAAAATTGACTTGTATGAAAGTGGAACTAAGAGGTGATAAAACGATGTCAAATTGAATGTATATGATGTTAACATGTTAATTGTACAAATATATGGTGGAAAGTGACTCTTATAGGGTGCAAAGTGACTCTAATATGGTGAAAAGTGACTTACATGGTTAATTAGAACCAAAATGTGGAACAAAATTGACTTGTGTGAAAGTGGAACTAAGAGGTGGTAAAAGGATGTCAAATTGGATGTATATGATGTTAACATGTTAATTGTACAAATATATAGTGGAAAGTGACTCTTATAGGGTGCAAAGTGACTCTAATATGGTGAAAAGTGACTTACATGGTTATTAGAGCCAAAATGTGAACAAAATTGACTTGTATGAAAGTGGAACTAAGAGGTGATAAAAGGATGTCAAATTGGATGTATATGATGTTAACATGTTAATTGTACAAATATATGGTGGAAAGTGACTCTTATAGGGTGCAAAGTGACTCTAATATGGTGAAAAGTGAATTACATGGTTGATTAGAGCCAAAATGTGAAACACAATTGACTTGTATGAAAGTGGAACTAAGAGGTGATAAAACGATGTCAAATTGAATGGATATGATGTTAACATGTTAATTGTACAAATATATGGTGGAAAGTGACTCTTATAGGGTGCAAAGTGACTCTAATATGGTGAAAAGTGACTTACATGGTTAATTAGAACCAAAATGTGAACAAAATTGACTTGTGTGAAAGTGGAACTAAGAGGTGGTAAAAGATGTCAAATTGGATGTATATGATGTTAACATGTTAATTGTACAAATATATAGTGGAAAGTGACTCTTATAGGGTGCAAAGTGACTCTAATATGGTGAAAAGTGACTTACATGGTTGATTAGAGCCAAATGTGAAACAAATTGACTTGTATGAAAGTGGAACTAAGAGGTGATAAAACGATGTCAAATTGAATGGATACGATGTTAACATGTTAATTGTACAAATATATGGTGGAAAGTGACTCTTATAGGGTGCAAAGTGACTCTAATATGGTGAAAAAGAAAAGTGACTTACATGGTTAATTAGAACCAAAATGTGGAACAAAATTGACTTGTGTGAAAGTGGAACTAAGAGGTGGTAAAAGGATGTCAAATTGGATGTATATGATGTTAACATGTTAATTGTACAAATATATAGTGGAAAGTGACTCTTTTAGGGTGCAAAGTGACTCTAATATGGTGAAAAGTGACTTACATGGTTGATTAGAGCCAAAATGTGAAACAAATTGACTTGTATGAAAGTGGAACTAAGAGGTGATAAAACGATGTCAAATTGAATGGATATGATGTTAACATGTTAATTGTACAAATATATGGTGGAAAGTGACTCTTATAGGGTGCAAAGTGACTCTAATATGGTGAAAAGTGACTTACATGGTTAATTAGAACCAAAATGTGGAACAAAATTGACTTGTGTGAAAGTGGAACTAAGAGGTGGTAAAAGGATGTCAAATTGGATGTATATGATGTTAACATGTTAATTGTACAAATATATAGTGGAAAGTGACTCTTATAGGGTGCAAAGTGACTCTAATATGGTGAAAAGTGACTTACATGGTTGATTAGAAGCCAAAATGTGAAACAAAATTGACTTGTATGAAAGTGGAACTAAGAGGTGATAAAAGGATGTCAAATTGGATGTATATGATGTTAACATGTTAATTGTACAAATATATGGTGGAAAGTGACTCTTATAGGGTGCAAAGTGACTCTAATATGGTGAAAAGTGACTTACATGGTTGATTAGAGCCAAAATGTGAAACAAAATTGACTTGTATGAAAGTGGAACTAAGAGGTGATAAAACGATGTCAAATTGAATGTATATGATGTTAACATGTTAATTGTACAAATATATGGTGGAAAGTGACTCTTATAGGGTGCAAAGTGACTCTAATATGGTGAAAAGTGACTTACATGGTTAATTAGAACCAAAATGTGGAACAAAATTGACTTGTGTGAAAGTGGAACTAAGAGGTGGTAAAAGGATGTCAAATTGGATGTATATGATGTTAACATGTTAATTGTACAAATATATAGTGGAAAGTGACTCTTTTAGGGTGCAAAGTGACTCTAATATGGTGAAAAGTGACTTACATGGTTGATTAGAGCCAAAATGTGAAACAAAATTGACTTGTATGAAAGTGGAACTAAGAGGTGATAAACGATGTCAAATTGAATGGATATGATGTTAACATGTTAATTGTACAAATATATGGTGGAAAGTGACTCTTATAGGGTGCAAAGTGACTCTAATATGGTGAAAAGTGACTTACATGGTTAATTAGAACCAAAATGTGGAACAAAATTGACTTGTGTGAAAGTGGAACTAAGAGGTGGTAAAAGGATGTCAAATTGGATGTATATGATGTTAACATGTTAATTGTACAAATATATAGTGGAAAGTGACTCTTTTAGGGTGCAAAGTGACTCTAATATGGTGAAAAGTGAATTACATGGTTGATTAGAGCCAAAATGTGAAACACAATTGACTTGTATGAAAGTGGAACTAAGAGGTGATAAAACGATGTCAAATTGAATGGATATGATGTTAACATGTTAATTGTACAAATATATGGTGGAAAGTGACTCTTATAGGGTGCAAAGTGACTCTAATATGGTGAAAAGTGACTTACATGGTTAATTAGAACCAAAATGTGGAACAAAATTGACTTGTGTGAAAGTGGAACTAAGAGGTGGTAAAAGGATGTCAAATTGGATGTATATGATGTTAACATGTTAATTGTACAAATATATAGTGGAAAGTGACTCTTTTAGGGTGCAAAGTGACTCTAATATGGTGAAAAGTGACTTACATGGTTGATTAGAGCCAAAATGTGAAACAAAATTGACTTGTATGAAAGTGGAACTAAGAGGTGATAAAAGAATGTCAAATTGGATGTATATGATGTTAACATGTTAATTGTACAAATATATGGTGGAAAGTGACTCTTATAGGGTGCAAAGTGACTCTAATATGGTGAAAAGTGACTTACATGGTTGATTAGAGCCAAAATGTGAAACAAATTGACTTGTATGAAAGTGGAACTAAGAGGTGATAAAACGATGTCAAATTGAATGGATATGATGTTAACATGTTAATTGTACAAATATATGGTGGAAAGTGACTCTTATAGGGTGCAAAGTGACTCTAATATGGTGAAAAGTGACTTACATGGTTAATTAGAACCAAAATGTGGAACAAAATTGACTTGTGTGAAAGTGGAACTAAGAGGTGGTAAAAGGATGTCAAATTGGATGTATATGATGTTAACATGTTAATTGTACAAATATATAGTGGAAAGTGACTCTTTTAGGGTGCAAAGTGACTCTAATATGGTGAAAAGTGAATTACATGGTTGATTAGAGCCAAAATGTGAAACAAAATTGACTTGTATGAAAGTGGAACTAAGAGGTGATAAAAGAATGTCAAATTGGATGTATATGATGTTAACATGTTAATTGTACAAATATATGGTGGAAAGTGACTCTTATAGGGTGCAAAGTGACTCTAATATGGTGAAAAGTGACTTACATGGTTAATTAGAACCAAAATGTGGAACAAAATTGACTTGTGTGAAAGTGGAACTAAGAGGTGGTAAAAGGATGTCAAATTGGATGTATATGATGTTAACATGTTAATTGTACAAATATATAGTGGAAAGTGACTCTTTTAGGGTGCAAAGTGACTCTAATATGGTGAAAAGTGAATTACATGGTTGATTAGAGCCAAAATGTGAAACAATGACTTGTATGAAAGTGGAACTAAGAGGTGATAAACGATGTCAAATTGATATGGATATGATGTTAACATGTTAATTGTACAAATATATGGTGGAAAGTGACTCTTATAGGGTGCAAAGTGACTCTAATATGGTGAAAAGTGACTTACATGGTTAATTAGAACCAAAATGTGGAACAAAATTGACTTGTGTCAAAGTGGAACTAAGAGGTGGTAAAAGAATATCAAATTGCATGTATATGATTAACATGTTAATTGTACAAATATATAGTGAAAAGTAACTCTATTAGGGTGCAAAGTGACTCTAATATGGTAAAAAGTGACTTACATGGTTGATTAGAGCCAAAATATGAAACAAAATTAACTTGTATGAAAGCGGAACTAAGAGGTGATAACAGAATGTCAAATTAGATGTATATGATGTTAACATGTTAATTGTACAAATATATGGTGGAAAGTGACTCTTATAGGGTGCAAAGTGACTCTAATATGGTGAAAAGTGAATTACATGGTTGATTAGAGCCAAAATGTGAAACACAATTGACTTGTATTAAAGTGGAACTAAGAGGTGATAAAACGATGTCAAATTGAATGGATATGATGTTAACATGTTAATTGTACAAATATATGGTGGAAAGTGACTCTTATAGGGTGCAAAGTGACTCTAATATGGTGAAAAGTAACTTACATGGTTAATTAGAACCAAAATGTGGAACAAAATTGACTTGTGTGAAAGTGGAACTAAGAGGTGGTAAAAGGATGTCAAATTGGATGTATATGATGTTAACATGTTAATTGTACAAATATATAGTGGAAAGTGACTCTTTTAGGGTGCAAAGTGACTCTAATATGGTGAAAAGTGAATTACATGGTTGATTAGAGCCAAAATGTGAAACAAAATTGACTTGTATGAAAGTGGAACTAAGAGGTGATAAAACGATGTCAAATTGAATGGATATGATGTTAACATGTTAATTGTACAAATATATGGTGGAAAGTGACTCTTATAGGGTGTAAAGTGACTCTAATATGGTGAAAAGTGAACTTACATGGTTAATTAGAACCAAAATGTGGAACAAAATTGACTTGTATGAAAGTGGAACTAAGAGGTGGTAAAACGATGTCAAATTGGATGTATATGATGTTAACATGTTAATTGTACAAATATATGGTGGAAAGTGACTCTTATAGGGTGCAAAGTGACTCTAATATGGTGAAAAGTGACTTACATGGTTAATTAGAACCAAAATGTGAACAAAATTGACTTGTGTGAAAGTGGAACTAAGAGGTGGTAAAAGATGTCAAATTGGATGTATATGATGTTAACATGTTAATTGTACAAATATATAGTGGAAAGTGACTCTTATAGGGTGCAAAGTGACTCTAATATGGTGAAAAGTGACTTACATGGTTGATTAGAGCCAAAATGTGAAACAAAATTGACTTGTATGAAAGTGGAACTAAGAGGTGATAAAACGATGTCAAATTGAATGTATATGATGTTAACATGTTAATTGTACAAATATATGGTGGAAAGTGACTCTTATAGGGTGCAAAGTGACTCTAATATGGTGAAAAGTGACTTACATGGTTAATTAGAACCAAAATGTGGAACAAAATTGACTTGTGTGAAAGTGGAACTAAGAGGTGGTAAAAGGATGTCAAATTGGATGTATATGATGTTAACATGTTAATTGTACAAATATATAGTGGAAAGTGACTCTTTTAGGGTGCAAAGTGACTCTAATATGGTGAAAAGTGAATTACATGGTTGATTAGAGGCAAAATGTGAAACAAATTGACTTGTATGAAAGTGGAACTAAGAGGTGATAAAACGATGTCAAATTGAATGGATATGATGTTAACATGTTAATTGTACAAATATATGGTGGAAAGTGACTCTTATAGGGTGCAAAGTGACTCTAATATGGTGAAAAGTGACTTACATGGTTAATTAGAACCAAAATGTGGAACAAAATTGACTTGTGTGAAAGTGGAACTAAGAGGTGGTAAAAGGATGTCAAATTGGATGTATATGATGTTAACATGTTAATTGTACAAATATATAGGTGGAAAGTGACTCTTTTAGGGTGCAAAGTGACTCTAATATGGTGAAAAGTGACTTACATGGTTGATTAGAGCCAAAATGTGAAACAAAATTGACTTGTATGAAAGTGGAACTAAGAGGTGATAAAAGATGTCAAATTGATGTATATGATGTTAACATGTTAATTGTACAAATATATGGTGGAAAGTGACTCTTATAGGGTGCAAAGTGACTCTAATATGGTGAAAAGTGACTTACATGGTTGATTAGAGCCAAAATGTGAACAAAATTGACTTGTATGAAAGTGGAACTAAGAGGTGATAAAACGATGTCAAATGAATGTATATGATGTTAACATGTTAATTGTACAAATATATGGTGGAAAGTGACTCTTATAGGGTGCAAAGTGACTCTAATATGGTGAAAAGTGACTTACATGGTTAATTAGAACCAAAATGTGGAACAAAATTGACTTGTGTGAAAGTGGAACTAAGAGGTGGTAAAAGGATGTCAAATTGGATGTATATGATGTTAACATGTTAATTGTACAAATATATAGTGGAAAGTGACTCTTTTAGGGTGCAAAGGGACTCTAATATGGTGAAAAGTGAATTACATGGTTGATTAGAGCCAAAATGTGAAACAAAATTGACTTGTATGAAAGTGGAACTAAGAGGTGATAAAACGATGTCAAATTGAATGGATATGATGTTAACATGTTAATTGTACAAATATATGGTGGAAAGTGACTCTTATAGGGTGCAAAGTGACTCTAATATGGTGAAAAGTGACTTACATGGTTAATTAGAACCAAAATGTGGAACAATATTGACTTGTGTGAAAGTGGAACTAAGAGGTGGTAAAAGGATGTCAAATTGGATGTATATGATGTTAACATGTTAATTGTACAAATATATAGTGGAAAGTGACTCTTTTAGGGTGCAAAGTGACTCTAATATGGTGAAAAGTGACTCTTTTGGGGTGCAAAGTGTACTATGGTGAAAAGTGACTTACATGATTAATTAGAACCAAATGTGGAACAAAATTGACTTGTGTGAAAGTGGAACTAAGAGGTGGTAAAAGGATGTCAAATTGGATGTATATGATGTTAACATGTTAATTGTACAAATATATAGTGGAAAGTGACTCTTTTAGGGTGCAAAGTGACTCTAATATGGTGAAAAGTGAATTACATGGTTGATTAGAACCAAAATGTGAAACACAATTGACTTGTATTAAAGTGGAACTAAGAGGTGATAAAACGATGTCAAATTGAATGGATATAATGTTAAATGTTAATTGTACAAATATATGGTGGAAAGTGACTCTTATAGGGTGCAAAGTGACTCTAATATGGTGAAAAGTGACTTACATGGTTAATTAGAACCAAAATGTGGAACAAAATTGACTTGTGTGAAAGTGGAACTAAGAGGTGGTAAAGGATGTCAAATTGGATGTATATGATGTTAACATGTTAATTGTACAATATATAGTGGAAAGTGACTCTTTTAGGGTGCAAAGTGACTCTAATATGGTGAAAAGTGAATTACATGGTTGATTAGAGCCAAAATATGAAACAAATAGACTTGTATGAAAGTGGAACTAAGAGGTGAAAAAACGATGTCAAATTGAATGGATATGATGTTAACATGTTAATTGTACAAATATATGGTGGAAAGTGACTCTTATAGGGTGAAAAGTGACTCTAATATGGTGAAAAGTGACTTACATGGTTAATTAGAACCAAAATGTGGAACAATATGACTTGTGTGAAAGTGGAACTAAGAGGTGGTAAAAGGATGTCAAATTGGATGTATATGATGTTAACATATTAATTGTACAAATATATAGTGGAAAGTGACTCTTTAGGGTGCAAAGTGACTCTAATATGGTGAAAAGTGACTCTTTTGGGGTGCAAAGTGACTCCTAATATGGTGAAAAGTGACTTACATGGTTAATTAGAACCAAAATGTGGAACAAAATTGACTTGTGTGAAAGTGGAACTAAGAGGTGGTAAAAGGATGTCAAATTGCATGTATATGATGTTAACATGTTAATTGTACAAATATATAGTGGAAAGTGACTCTTTTAGGGTGCAAAGTGACTCTAATATGGTGAAAAGTGAATTACATGGTTGATTAGAACCAAAATGTGAACAAAATTGACTTGTATTAAAGTGGAACTAAGAGGTGATAAAACGATGTCAAATTGAATGGATATGATGTTAACATGTTAATTGTACAAATATATGGTGGAAGTGACTCTTATAGGGTGCAAAGTGACTCTAATATGGTGAAAAGTGACTTACATGGTTAATTAGAACCAAAATGTGGAACAAAATTGACTTGTGTGAAAGTGGAACTAAGAGGTGGTAAAAGGATGTCAAATTGGATGTATATGATGTTAACATGTAATTGTACAAATATATAGTGGAAAGTGACTCTTTTAGGGTGCAAAGTGACTCTAATATGGTGAAAAGTGAATTACCTGGTTGATTAGAGCCAAAATGTGAAACACAATTGACTTGTATTAAAGTGGAACTAAGAGGTGATAAACGATGTCAAATGAATGGATGATGTTAACATGTTAATTATACAAATATATGGTGGAATGTGACTTTATAGGGTGCAAAGTGACTCTAATATGGTGAAAAGTGACTTAATGGTTAATTAGAACCAAAATGTGGAACAAAATTGACGTGTGAAAGTGGAACTAAGAGGTGGTAAAGGATGTCAAATTGGATGTATATGATGTTAACATGTTAATTGTACAATATATAGTGGAAGTGACTCTTTTAGGTTGCAAGTGACTCTAATATGGTGAAAAGTGACTTACATGGTGATTAGAGCCAAAATGTGAAAACAAATTGACTTGTATGAAAGGGAACTAAGA
>NW_027417338.1:0-181455 GCF_009905375.1 Apium graveolens
TAAGGATGGAGAAGCTTCTTCCAAAGAGCTACAAGCTATAATCCTCAAGCCCAATGAAAGATCCAATAAGGACTCAACAAAGAATCCTTTAAAAGAAGTGGACTTTCCTCCTTCAAAAGATGATGAGAACAAGATCTTAGGCAGGAGTATTGCCTATCTCAAAAAGTCCATGGATGAGGCTGTAAGGAGAAATAGAGCTATTATCATTAGAGAGGGAAAGAGCATATGTGTGATGCAAGGACATCCCAAATTCTCAATAGCTAAGAAAGAAGAAGCCAAGCAATTAAAGGCTGACAAAAGAGCACAAGCAAAGCTTGAAAAACAGCTAAAGTCAAGCCAAGTTGAAGAAATGAAAGGAATTGAAGTCAGGGGTGAAGAAAAGATTGCTAACTTAGATGAGGTTCTTGGGAGCATATTTGGTGAAAATATGGAGGAAAGAGAGGAATGGCAGAAGGGAAACAGAAGAAAGGCCAAGGCACACAGAAGGAGTGAAGATAACCCTGAAGATACCAAATCTACATCTAAACCACTACCTTCCATACCTGAACCTTTTGTTACTGATCCCTCTATAAATATCCATGGTGAACCAATCATTCCAAAAGAGGAACCTATTGATTGGGACAACATCACATTGCCTACCTTTCTAACCACTCTTCCACCACCAAAGAAACAGAAAAGAAAACCAAAATCTACACCTCCCACAACCTCTAAGAAATTCACTCAAAAACAAAAACCTAAACCTAAGTCACCCATTTCTAGAGATGATTATGTTCACATCTGTGACATAAAAGAAATTTCAGACATTGAACTCTATCTGGATGAGCTGGAGGATGTAAGGGGAATAGCTGCCTACAGACAGTTACCAGAAAGATTAGTGTTCAGATATAAAGGAGCTGGGGAAAGAACATGGCCTCTCCACAGGATTCTAAATGAAGGCTACTCTACCTTGATCAGAGTCTTTTCAGCCATTAAAAAGGATTCTGGCTTTACCAGAACAGCCAAGACTGAAATTCTCAACAAGATTGCCAACATAAGGAAGACTTGGAGGGAACCAAATGCTTTGCCCAGAACCTTACTCATACAAGAAAGGGGAACTAAAATTCACAAATCACCTCATTGGTTGATGGAATTTAGAGATGACAAAGGAGTCAGAAGATTTTTCAGACTTGAAGACCAACTCAAGATTGCCAGCAATGAAACTCTCAAGGAAATGCAATCTAAGTTGGATATCAGTGATGAAGATGAAGCTGAATTCTTCAGAAAACTCCAACTCCAAATTGAGGGAAATGACAAAGGGCTAGGAAAGAAAACCAGGGAACAAAGAAGAAAATGATGTTTTGCTCAGGCTAGAGGAGCACCCTTGGAAATACTGTAAATCTTCAATTACCTCCTAGTACATACACTTTTGCAGCACTTTTTATATTTCTACTTAGTTTCAATTCAAATATTTGTTAAGTGTTTTGTTATCATCAAGTTAACCCTGAATTTATGCCTACAGTTCTTATAGACATAAATAGGGGGAGATTGTTAGGAATATATGTGCATTAGTTTGATGATATGTTTAACAAAACACTTAAGTAGAAATTTAGTGTCTGTAGCCTCAACGGATAAGACCACTTTGGCTATCCGTTGATGGTGTAGCTTTACTTAGAAATAAGTCTAGTATTGTAGCATATTTCAGTCTCTGTATTTAAAATTGTAATTCTTAGAAGTTGAGAGAAACTATGAGTCATGTTGACTACTAGATGATATGCAGATAGGAAGGCCAATTGTAATATTTCATGCCTTGTAATTTTGTATAAATGAAGTGGTATCAACGGATGACTTAAAAGACCTTCAACGGATGAGAAGCTAAGCTTCAACGGATGTCTCTAAAGCTTCAACGGATAACATCCTTCAACGGATGAGAGCATCAACGGATGAAAGCTTCAACGGATAACATCCTTCAACGGATGAGAGCATCAACGGATGAAAGCTTCAACGGATAACATCCTTCAACGGATGAAGTCATCAACGGATGAAAGCTTCAACGGATGTTCTGCTAATCAGCCGTTGATAAGTGGTAGTTGTACCTACAAGCAGAGGCACGTGGGTTGACAGAGAAAACTGAGATGTGGTAGCCGAATTTCAGGATCAACAGAAAAAGCAGCCGTTCTTCTTTTGTACAAAGTTGCAATAGTCAACAAAGTACTTGAGTGAACAGGAAAAGAAGCAAGTGAAGAACTTATTTTACTATTGTAATTTAATATTGTTTTTCACTTGTACACTTGGTAATATATATGAACCAAGAAGAAGCTAGTAATTAGAGAGAATTTTTCCAGAGCTGTCAAGAAATATCTTGAGAGAAAATTCATCTAGTTTGTACTAGGATGCAGCTGTGATCAACATTGTTGAACACAGATTTTCTAATATACCATCTCTGGTGGAACAACAAATCCACCAGAAAAGTTTTTAAGGTCTGTTGTGTTCTTTACATTTGTGCTTGAATATATATCTGTCTGTATTAGCTTAAAGCAATTCACACACTTGTTCTTCTTGAACACACAACTTTATAAACTGCTCAAAACTTGAAAAAGTTTTGAGATTTACATTCAACCCCCCTTCTGTAAATCTCATTGTTAGTCTTCTAGGAATAACATGGGTAAGTAATGATTACTATTTTCTCGAGCCCAGTAACTATCCGTTATTACTGCATGTCTGACAGGTGTCCAACGGTAATATTTTTTTTGTATAAGTACAGCAGAGAGAAGATTTCTTTAATCTTTTTAATTTCTTCATCTTTTATCTCTCTTCTTACTTTTACTCTCCTTCACTTTACTATTTCCATTGTTTTCATACAGAAATTATCTCAAACACCTAATAGGCATACTTAATTCTCAATTTTTTCACATTGCACCAAAGGATTTAATCATTGATGGAGCTAAGTTTGTTCCAAACAACTATGCTGCAATTCTTGATCATGTTGACGCTCCATCTGAATTGCACTTTGTGCAAGATCTTCTTGCACATAGTGAGGTTGGGTACGCTCTAACTCAGCCTGAATTATTTTTAAGCCAACAAGTTCTGAGGTTCTGGAGGACTGGAGTTTTTGATGATGGTGGTAACCGTGGAACTCCCAGTATTATCTTCCAAGTGGGTGATTCATCTTTTGTAGTCACTCCTGGTACAGTACGCAGGGCTTTACATCTTCCAGAGGATTGTACTTTCTCAGTTCCAGAGGACTCAGCCCTTCGGGAGTTAATGGCTGAATTGGGATATGAAAAGAGTCTGACGAAACTTGGCCAGTTGAAATGGGCTAATATCAGAAGAGAATGGAGTTTCTTCTTCGATTGCATCACCAAGGCTTTTGGGAACAAATGTTCAAATTTTGATGCTATCCCAATTCTGAGTCAGCACATAGGGTATGCTATAATTGATTTTATTGGGGATAGGATGACAGAGGATCGAGATGTTGTTTATTTTGCTAGATTCTGTCAACTTATTTACACGTATTGTACTGCTGAACCCCAGTTAGTCAGCACTCAAACCCCACCTTTTAAGGTTGTAAAAAGGTACTTTAACGACCTGATAAATGCTGACACAAAGAAATCAATGGTGAGACCATTACAGATTCCTCAGTCTGTGAAACAGATTCTGGTAAATGCTGATCCTGCTACTTACAAATCTGTTTACTCAAATGTTCAACCAACTCACCATAACCAAAATCCATCAACTTCAGTACCTACCTCTCATTCTACTCAACCTACCCTCAGAACTTATCTCAAATCCTATCTCTCCACTTCACAGACTGCTCCACCTTCTTCTTCAGCACCTACTGTGAAGCCTACATCCTTTAAGCCAAAGAGAACAAAGACTGTTCCTCAAACACCTCAAAAGAGGAGGAGATTTACTTTGAGAGATGAATCAGATTCTGAGGAACAGATTCCTTCTTCAGAACCTGTTGTGGTTGAAGCTGAGAAAGCAACTTCTCAGAAGGATTCTGAAATTGGGGGTTCTAGGCTTCTCAAGAGGCTTAGACGTATGATAGTTCCTGAAACTCCCAAGGAATCCAAATCAACAAGGAAGTACAAGAAACAGAGGGCACAAAGGCCAGTTTCAGATGATGAGGAGGAAGCAGCTAAGGAAGGGGATCAGGAATCTCTGATCTCACAAGGCAAGGAATTTACTCCAGTCACTTCTTCTCCATCAACTCCATCTCAGGAAGCTGTATCTGACAAGGCTAACTCACCATCTGTGTCTCTTGTTGATCCAGGCACAAGTGCTGAAATTGATATTCAGAACTTGGTTGTGCCTGAAATTCTTTTCTTAGAAGCTCCAACAGCAAATAATCCTTCCACAACACCTGTTACTGATGCTGTTCAAACTCCAGCGTTATCAACAACACATTCTCTGCATCAAGATGCTGATAATTAGATTTTAGGTGAGCATCAGGATATGGCTGTTGATCAGAACTTAGTATCAGATCAGCAATTAGAGGATGCTGAAGGCTCCATTGCCACTCACACTGTTGTCTTATCAGAAGATACTGATTCTTTAAGTTCTGATGCTGCAAATGTTGGAGATACTGGTGAAGCTGCTACAACTGTAGATGCTGATGAAGCAGGTCCTTCAGGACATTCTCCTCCACCGACTCTTCCTAAGTCTGAATTGTTAAAGGAGTTTATTATCAGGGATGCACCAGTGCCTTGGAGTGAAACTCCTGCAGGTCAGGAGTGGACTAAGGAATGGAACTCGGTTTCATGTGTTCCAAATGCTTTACATCTTGCTGAGCACTTGACTAAAGCTGATAAAATGTTAAATTCTGATGATTTTAAAACTCAGCTTAGAGTCACTGCATTGAGTACTAAACATCTACAAGGTCTTCATTCCAATACTCATGCAGAGCTACACAAGATTCAGGAGAACTTTATCAAACAGGAACAAGTTTGGAAAATTGATAAGAAAAAGTTCTTCCAACCTACCATTGACAGGATTGCTTATATTGAGAAAACTCAAGAGAAATAACAAGCTCAGATTGATCAAATTCTGACAAATCAAGATTTTCAGCAATCGCAACTTACTGAAATCCAGACCTCAGTGGAACTACTTATCTCTCTTTTATTACCTGCTGATGCCAAAAAGGGGGAGAAGGTAATTAAGTCCAAATGCACAACCAATAAGACACTGCAAGGAAAGGATGATGGAAAAGATGACCAAGGAAACTCTGGAATGGGTAGTGGTCATAGTCAAGGTAGAAGGTTTACATCAAGACAAGCTAGTCACAGAACAAGTTCTGATACTGGGAAAAGAATAAGTTCTGCTGCTGGTAAAAGGATAAGTTCTGATGAACTTCTAGATCTTGATGAGGAAATGTCAAGACAGTTATTTCTTCAAGAAAATCCAGGGATGGACTTGGAAAGTTTAAAGGAAGAAGAAGCCAGACTTAAATCAGAGAAAGTCACATCTAAATCTGAAGCTTCCGGTAAAAAATTACTTCCAAAACCTAAAGGCATTGTGATCAAAGAAAGGACACATACTGAAGCAACTTTGGCTAGATCACAACCACAGATAGATCCAAGATCCAAGGGTAAAGAAAAGGTTGGTGAACCTATCAAGCCTTATGTAGCTCCTGAGGAAGAAGAAATTACTGATGGAAAAGATGATCTTGCTCTGACTACAAGAAAAGTTCTTAAAACAACCTCTGACATGGCTCAAGTTGTTCAGAGTCAAGAAATTGTAAGTTCTGATATTCAGAAGAAGCAAGTAACCTCTGACAGTGCTCAAGTTAACTTGATATCAGAAAATAGATCAAAGACACTCCTATCAGGATTCACTAAAGCAAAACAGACTCAATCTTTGAAGACTACTGCAAGTGGTTTTGAAGCAAGAGTAGTTACTGGAAAGGAAGCTAGAGATAAAACTGGATTGCGAAGTGCTGATGAAAGAAGAGTACACAACACTACCAATGATCCAACTTCCTTGAGTGAACCAGGTATTGGAGCAACTCCTGAGAGATTGAATCAACTGGAATCTGTACAGATGGTTTACCATACCTACTTGAAAGAATACATCATGTTGTATTTCATGACAGATGGTAGGGTTTATCATATAAGACAAAATGCCATTCCTTTGAAGTATTTTGAAGAATTGGAGCATGTGCTTTTTCTTACTTCAAGTGGATGACAGAATAACAGAGACTGCTGCAAACTACTTAAAAGAACAGATTCAAAGACAGAAAAGGCTTTATTCTGTTAAGTCTGACAGCAGATATGTTCCAAAGTACAGAGATCACAATGGTGATATTGTTGATATGAAGCCTAATACTGCACAGATCAGAACGTATCTTGGTATTAAGGGACTTGAATTCAATCTTGAGTCAGACAAAGCTTATGTCATAAGACTAGATCAGGAGTTGAGAAAAGCAAAGATTAATGATCTCAGAGCTGCAATCTTTCAAACTGGTGAAGATACTGCAGAGCTTAAAGGTTTTAAAAGGAGAATGATTGATGAACTAAGATATGTTGAGAAATGTTTGTTGAAGAACTATCTCAGAACAACTCCTGACATCAAAGAGATCAGAAAATGAAGAAGCCAAGTCGAAGATCTACAACTGCTTAAATTCTGATATTTATACAGATTGAAGTTGTTATCAGAAGTTGAAATTGGTAAAAACTTTAAGGACTGTAAGTTGTAGTTATCTAGTCTATTTCTCATGTATTTGTACTTAATGTTTTTGACATCATCAAATATCTGTTAAACTTGTATATTTTGTTAATTTACAAGTTGGGAGAGATTGTTAGATATATTTGATAATGTCATGGCTAATATATTTTATGTTTAGCTTTCAGATCTTACGTGAACAGGATAAATCAGTACTTAACTGTTGATCAGTACTTGTACTGGAAGTCAGGACTTAAGGATATCAGTACTTATATTATCAGGAGATAATCATCAGAAGATAGATATCAGAACTTAAGTGCTGAAGGACAATCAGATAAGGACAGTAGCTGATTAAAGGAAAGAAGATCGAGATAAACATAAGAAGAGATATGCATGAAGAAGGAATTCCGTGAAGAATGGAATACTTGGAAGAAAAGATATCTGATTGATATATTTTAGGAAGCAGAATTATATTCCATATCAATTAGCGATTATCTTGTAACTGTGCAGTATATAAACACAGACATAGGGTTTACACTATAAGTGTTATCATTATTAGAAAAGATTATTCATTGTAACCCTAGCAGCTCTCGTGATATTTGTTCATCACTGAGAGGTAACAGTTCCATACTGTAACAGAGTTTATTGTTTCAATAAAATTTGTTTTCTGTTACTTAAGATCTTAAAGTTCGATTTGAGTGTACTATACACTGTATTCACCCCCTCTACAGTGTGTGTGTGTGACCTAACACCTTAATTGTAATCAATTTCTGATTTTATGCTTGCATGCTTGTGAGTTTTCACTTTCATTTTTGAATGGTTTTTTTGTGTGTTGTATTTTAATATTTTTGAGCTTAGATTTGTGCGATATATTGTGGCTTTGTCGGTCCGGATTGGCTGGTTATGAGAGAACTAACATAACGCGCCGGGTCCGGACCACTTAGTAAAAACATAAAAATTATTAAAATTCAGACTAACTCATATTAATTTTGATAGGTATATGGTCTGGACCAATGCTCACACCAAGAGTTATCTATCTTGCTACCCGGGTCCTTCTAGTGAAGAAAGCAATCTGAATTTTATCATAGGCCTACTGATGGTTTTGTCCTGATTTGAATGAAGCACTTGAGGTCCGGGTGGAACCCTTATTGCCATATATTTATGAAGCATATTTGCAAACATATATATAAGATCTCTCCCATGCAGATTACCCCTCATGACATCAAGGCCGTTACATGGTTCCTTGCTTGATGCAATAAATCCGGGTATCATCCAACTTTGAAGTTGTTCCGCCAGCTTTTTTATTTGGTGAAGTCGAGTCAGAGGCCCTTCTATAAAATTAGGTTTTGGGCTGTTGAGTGTGGCTATCGCCCGAGTATCTGAAAGCGGATCATGCACCAGTTCTCATTGAAGCATTGGAATGGGGTGATTATATTGTTGAAAAGGCTTGATTTATCATACCTTCCTTATTTTACAATGGAAGGTATTGTTACCAAGTTTACCCGACTATCCTTGAGGGTGAAGCCCTCGTCCAAGTTGGGAATTTATGTGGATGTCTCATGTATTAGCTAACCCGGGACACTTTTACACGGCTATGTTTTCTCTGTTATTGTTTAGACTTGGTTGTTTATTTTCCTTTCAGGTTTGCCTCACTAAAATCTGGCCTTCTCCCAAATCATGTCTTCGTCTACTTATGTTACGGCTTTTAACACTCTCATGTTGGCTTTCAAGACTAAGAGTGTTGCAGGTGATGCTAGCTCCGGGTCAGCTAATGTTGAAGGAGGTGTTGAGTCTTCTGTACCGCAGAATATGGTGAACCCGGATACTGAGAATTTAGAACACGATCCTATGATTGAGGAAATCCCGAATGATGAGGACCAGCCTCTCTGAAAAAAGAAGAAGAAGAGCATCGGGTCTAAGCCACCCAAAGGCAAAATTGTTGTTGTTGTTGATAAAGTTATCTGTGATTCTGAAGGGAAGGGTCCGGATGGGGAGCCGATTAAGGTTGGTACTCGGACCCTGGTTGATCTTGAAAACTTCATGTCTGATATTCCTGCTGATGAGAATTGGGATGATATGGAGGGATCTGGGATAGTTGCTGCTTTTAAGAAGGTGGTCGGGCATTCGGGCCAGGTATGTTAAACTTTTATTTCTTTGAGTGAACCCGAGTCCATATTTGTGATTTTTTAACTTGTATATTTTTCTTTTCTTTTTGTTTTCTCCTAGATGGGGGGTGCTATAGCAGTTTGCTCGGACATTGCTTTTAACGAGGTCGGGGAGGCTAATAAAAGAACTGACAAGGAGAAGGCTTGGGCCGATGATCTTAAGGATGAGCTTGATGAGACTCGGGAGCCATTTAAGACTGTTGAATTCGGGTTTAATGAACAGGTTTAATCTGAGAAAGATCGTGTTGATAGGCTGGAGAAAGAAATTGAGGAACTCAAAGCTGAGGTTGCTGCCAAAAAGGCTCTTGATAAGGCTTCCATCATCACCGAGTATAAGGGGACTGAGGATTATGACTGTGTTGTTACTGAAGCTGGGCCTCCTGATGTGAGGGCTAGGATAATCGCCAAGAGGCATGCGAAGACAGTCCATGGGGCCACCTAGCATAGCTTTATTCAAGAGTTTCTTGCCGCCAAGGCGACTATCGAGCAGGGTAAAGGTGAGCTGGACCCTTACGATGGTCTTAGTCCAGCTTCATATAGGTGTTGAAAAGCTTTGAAAAGTTGTTGGGGTTGCGCCTTTGTATCTATTTCTACGTACTTTGAATATTCTGGATGATCTGTAATAATTGACTTTAATCGAATTGGTCTCCAATCCGTATTGTTGTTATATATTTGTCCCTTGGTTGCTCTTATTAAGTTATATACCTGCTTTTATGCCTTAAAAAATTTTCCAAGTACAAATCTATTTAGCCTTAGAAAATATTCTAAGTAAAAATATTTGGTTCCAACTCGGGTTCAAGTATATAGTCGGGTATATGTTTGCTTTTTTGTCTTAGAAAATATTCTAAGTGTATAATTTGCTTCCAACCCGGGTTTAAGTATATACCCGGGTTGATGTTTGCTTTCTTGTCTTGAAAAATAGTCTAAGTGTATTGTTTACTTTCAACCCGGGTTTAAGCATATAGTTTGGTTGATGTTTGCTTGTTTTTACTTTAAGTCTTAGAAAATATTATAAGTGTGTTGTTTGCTTCCAACCCAGGTTTAAGAATATATCCGGGTTGACATTTGCTTTTTTGTCTTAAAAAATATTTTAAGTGTTATTGTTTGCTTCCAACCCGGGTTTAAGTATATAGTAGATCTTTGCTTTCTTGTCTTAGAAAAATTATAAGTGTATTATTTGGTTCCAACCTGGGTTTAAGTATATAGCCGGGTAGATGTTTGTTTTTTTGTCTTATAAAATATTTTAAGTATATTTTTTATTTTCAACCTGGGTTTAAGTATATAGTTGGGTTTGTTTGCTTGTTTTTGCTTTTAGCCTTGAAAAATATTTTAAGCGTGTTGTTTGCTTCCAACCCGGGTTTAAGTATATAGTCGTTTGATGTTTGCTTTTTGTCTTAAAAAATATTCCAAGTGTTATTATTTGCTTCCAACCCGGGTTGATGTATATAGACGGGTTGATGTTTACTATTTTGTCTTAGAAAATATTTTAAGTGTGCATTATTTCTGGGACCCGGGTTCATAGATTTTCCTGGGTTGGATTTTGTTTTTTGCCATAGAAAAATTTTTTAAGTGTGCTTTTTTGCATGTTGGATGCTTTAAAACTATTCCAAAGTAAAAACGAAAAATATTTCTCATTAATTTCAAATTTTTCTTCATACAAAAGATGGAATCATAAAGTGGTTATTTGCCATAGGCGGCTTCAAATGAATGGTTGCTTTACTTTTTTTTACTGGTAGAACTTTCAGAGTCTGAGTCCATGCCAGGTGTTGGGGATCTCGTATTCATCCAGATTCATTAGCTTATAAGTCCCCGGTCTTAAGATTTCATTCGCCTTATATGGTCCCTCCCACATAGGCATCAGCTTCCCTATATTAGTAGGATTCGAGGCTTCTGTATCTCAGAGCACCAGGTCTCCAATTTGAAAGTTTCTGACCCTGGACTTCTTGTTGAGTGCTCCTTCGTCTTTTCTTTGTAGTTTTCCATCTTTTTTATAGCTTGGTCCCGGACCTCATCAATAAGCTCAATATTTGTTCTGGGTCCCTCCTCATTATCTATTTCATCGAAGTTAATTTCCCGGTGAGATGGTGATCCAACTTCGATAGGCAGCATTGCTTCAGTTACATCAGCTAGCTTGAAAGGAGTTTCTCCTGTACTTGTCTGGGGGATGGTTCTATAGGCCCATAGTACATTAGGCAATTCTTCTGGCCATTTGCTCTTGCTTTCTTGAAGCCTCTTTTTATTGCCCCGGATAAGGATTCTGTTGGTGACCTCTACTTGTCAATTTCCCTGAGGGCATGCTACTGATGAATTTTTATGCTTAATATCGTGGAGGTAGGATTCAAATTCTGACCCGAAGAACTTGGGTCCTTTTTATGATACCAGGAACCTTGGGATCCCGAACTTCATCAAGATATTGTTCATGAATTTTATATAGTCTTGCCGGTTTATGGTCCTCATTGTTTTTGCCTCCACCCACTTAGTCATATAGTCGATGGAAATTAAGAGATAATTCAAGTCTCATTTGGCCCAAGAAAAAGGTCCCATGATATCTATTTCCCAAACAGCGAATGAGATTGAAGATAGGACTAAAGAGGGTAGGACTGGACTGAGCCGGGACACATTATTGAAGAGTTGGCACTATTTACATTTTTTCACAAACTCAACAGCGTCTTGGTGGATGGTAGGTCAGTAATAACCTTGCCTTATGATTTTATGATCCAGGGCCTTCGCGGGCATATAATCTCCGCAAATTCCTTCGTGAACTTCCATTCAATAATAATTAGCCTCCGTCGGCGCAACACACTTCAGGATTGGGGAGGAGAAGGTCCGGTGATAGAGTAGTCCTTCTTTAATGAAGATTTTATCAGCTTTAGCCTTTAATCTTTGTGCTTTTCTTTTATCTTCTGGGACCTTTCATTTTTCCAAGTAATTGGAGTCATCTAGATAGGGGCATTGTCAATCTCCAAGACTTCTTTAGTGTCTATAGTTGGCTTTTGCAACTCTTCAAAATAAACAGAGTAGTCTATATCTGATGAATACCGAACTAGCTTGGATAGGTTGTCAGCTTCCGCATTCTCCTCCCTACAAATTTATAGTACTTGGTACCGGGGTATCAAGGGTAGGTAGCTTTGAACCAGAGCTTGGTATTTGGCCAATTTATGATTATTTGCTATATATTCTCCATTTGTTTGTTTGACTACAATCTGAGAGTCACTATAGATGCTTAGGTCCTGGACGTGAGGGTCCTAGAAAGCTTTAATCCTGCAACCAGATCTTCATACTCGATTTGGTTATTTGTTGTTGGGAAGCCAAAGGATATGGCAGTCTGGATCATGAAGCCATCAAGGCTTTTCAAGATGAATCAGGCTCCCGATCTTTCATTTATTGAAGATTCATCGACGTTCAAAGTCCAGGATCCCGGGTTGAGAGTTTGGTTGCTACGCGGGTTTCAAGATGAATCGGGCTCCCGATCTTTCATTTGTTGAAGATTCATCGACGTTCAAAGTCCAGGATCCCGGGTTGAGAGTTTGGTTGCTACGCGGGTCAATGTTCATAGGTGTTGGCTCAGCTTCTGGAAAGGTGCAGTCAATAATGAAATCTGCAAGTGCCTGAGCCTTGATAGCAGTTCTGAGGATGAAGGTTAGGTTGAATTGACTTAGCTCCACCTCCCAATTCACGAGCTTTCCCGAGACATCTAGTATATCAATTATCCTCCTTAAAGTTTGATTAGTGATAACCCGGATCTCCCTTCCTTGAAAGTAATGTCTGAGATTTCTTGATGCAGTAACTAAGGCAAAGACACAGTTTTCTAAGCTCGGGTATATTGTCTCTGCATCCTTTAACACCTGGCTTACATAATACACCGGTTGTTGTTATCCATTTTCTTCTCGAATAAGGAATGCTCCTACTGTCAGGCTCCCAGCTGACAATTAGAGGTATAGGGGTTCCCCGGATTGGGCTTTAGTCAGGATTGGTGGTTGGGAAAGATATCCTTTGATTTCTTCCAAAGCTCTTTGGTATTCTGGGCTCCAATTTACTTCTTTCTTATTCTTGACCCCTTTCGATAAATCAAAGAAAGGTAAGCATCTTTCTGCTAGCTTTGACACAAAACTTCTGAGTGCTGCTAGTGACCCTGGTAGTTTCTCCACATCATTCTGGGTCCTAGAAGCTTTCATTTCTTGGATTGCCTACATTTTTTCAGGATTGGCTTCAATTCCCCGGTTGCTTATCATGAATTCAAGGAACTTGCTGGCTCCCACTCCCTAGGTGCATTTCTCTGGATTTAGCTTTAGTGCATATTTTCATTGATTATCAAAGCATTCTTTGAGATCTCCAATATGACCTGAGGTAGTTGTAGATTTTGCAATCATATCATCAATATAGGACTCTAAGTTTTTTCCGAACTGGGACTTAAAAAAAATTATTCATTGCCCTTTGGTATGTTGAGCCTGCATTCGTTAATCCAAAAGGTAGCATGACATATGCGTAGACTGCTATGTGGATAATGAATGATGTTTTAGGAACGTCCTTTGGATTCATTTTGATTTGGTTGTACCCGGAGAAGGCATCCATGAAGCTTAACATAAGGTGCCCGGATATGGCATCGATTAGTTAGTCTATGTTCGGCAAAGAGTAGGGGTCCTTTGGGCATGCATCGTGCAGATCTGTGTATTCCACACACATTATCCATTTGACATTGGGCTTCTTCACCATGACTACATTAGCCAGCCAATATGGGTATTGGATTTCACATATGATATCTGCCTTGAGCAATTTTTCCACTTCTTCATATATCGCCTTCTGCCTCTCCGAGGCAAAATTCCTTCTTTTTTGCTTTACCGGATTCCTTTCCGGGTTTACATTCAGACTATGCATTGCGACAGATTCATGCAACCCAACATATCTTTGGGACTCTAGACAAAGACATCAGCATACTACCGGAGCAAAGATATCAGTTCTTTAAAAATTATTTCTAGCCCAGACCTTATCTTCACCTTCTTGGAAGGATTGTTTTCATCAATGATGATTGTTTTTGTCTCTGCTGCAACCTCGACCTTTGATTGGTCCTGGGTTGAGACCATCTGCTAGATTTGGGATTTAGCATTCTTTTTCATGTAAACTTGAGTCTGGGTCGATGCCCCTGCTTGATTTCTTTCCCTTGGCTCATTTGTTCTAAAGTTGGTTGCTTGCATGGTAGGATTGCACTAATCTAGAGAAGGGTCTGCTTAAATCACTACCATAACTTGGTTATTTTGTCGTGGTTCCTCTGAACTCGACATGGTTGATTTTGGATCTGGGTTGGATATAATGACTTGAACCTCCTTCCCCGATCCTTCCCTTGAGTAAGGATGATGTTTTTTATGGCTTTGCTATTTTCGAAGTACTGTGGCCTTCCTTTTATTGTCTTGGTGAGTCTCATCCATGACCAGGGCCTGGCTGTAGCATCTTTCTGCGACTTCATAGTCTCTTTTGAGTTCTCCTACTCCGGTCGGGGTTGGGAATTTGATCTTTAGATGGCAGATTGAGGTTATTACTTGCATCCTAGTTAGAGACAGGTGTCCAGTTATTCCGTTGTAGGAGGAAGGAGTATTAATCACAGAGAATTTTATGAGATGGGTGACTTGGTTGGGAGCGGTTCCAAATAGGACAGGTAGGTACAGGGTCCCCTTGATTGGGACCAAGTTGTTCCTGAACCCATAAAGTGGATCTTCCCGACACCCATTTGCGCAGATACTTCCCAGCTGCATGTGATCCACAGTATGCTTAAACAGAATATTCATCGAGGAGTCATTGTCAATTAACATCTTTCTGACTTTATTATCGAAAATATCCAAAGTTACTACCAAGGTCTTGTTGTGATTAGGATTGACTTCCTCATAATCCTTGCTACTGAAGGAGATGATCATCTCCGGGAATGACTGAATAGATATGACCTCCGGGCTGTGGGGGTGAGTGGGAGCCTCCCAAGACTAAGTTCACCACATTCTTGCTTTTTCTCGATCCTTCTCATTTCTCATTAGTGTCCCAGGATATGTATTGGCTGAGGTTCCCTTTCTTTATTTATTTCTTGATGTAGTACTTGAGAGATTGGAAATTCTTCGTCTTGTGGTCGTGTGTTTCATGATTCACACTGTCGATTGTAGGGCCGGCTCTTCGGGGGAGTCTATATTAGCTTTGGCTGGTAATAGAATGGTTTATCCTTAACCTCCTTTAGTATTTCTCCCCAGGTCCAGTTTAGTGGAGTCCAATCCGCCTCTTTTCTGGGCTCCCTAGCTTGCCTTGTTGCTCCTGGGTCACTCTTGGATTCCGTCCTGCGACCAAGTCTCTGAAATATAGGAGTGCTCTGCACCAAGTGAGTTTGTTGGTTCTGTTTAAATTTTTTATTCTGATGGTAACCCGTTTTGGTCGGTCATCAAATTTTTTGCTCCTGGATCCCCCGTTCCGGGTCATCCTCACGGCTTAGAGCACATCCTTCTCCTTGATGAATCTGGAGGCCATTGAGTAGGCAGCATCCAGGCTCTGGAGTTCTTTGTTGATCAGCTCTCCGATGTACATCTCATTATGCTATGGGTCTAAATTTCTCCGGAAGATGCTTAGAGCTTCCCGCTCATCCAAGTTGAAGATCTTAGGCCCCATTTGTTAACAGGTGAATGAGTGATTATGAATTGAACCATTCTTTTTTTCCGTGTTCAGATTGTTTGATTTAAATATTATGCATCTGGACTACTGGATTTCTTCTGAAGAAGGGCTGGACGAGTGAGTTTTTAAATTTCCACTGAACCAGTCAAATTATATTAATGTCACCTTCTTTCAATTCTCATGTAGCAATTTTATATTTTGTCATTTTACTTAATGTTATTCATCTTTTATTAAAAAGCAATCTTCTTGTCCTCCTAGTATACAAACACATGTAGTGAATTTTGTGACTAAAAAAGTTTGTAAATTTTTAAATTTCATGTTTTGTATTTAGAAAATAAAAGTTTAATTTAAATTACTTATGAATTAATCAAAAATAATTAAATGTATAATTATTTGAATTAAAATAGAAAAATGCATAAACTTTCTTTGAAGTTTATTTATATTGGGGATGTCAATACATGAAATACTTTTTATATAGAGATGAACTATTATTTAAAAATATAAATACATAATTTATTTCATTTTTCATCATATATAGTTATAAATTTTAATTACCAAATTAATGATAAATTGCACAATTTATTTATTTAAAAATTATTGTAATTTGATGAAATTGTTTAAAATGATTTTGTAGTAAAACCATAATAAAATCACAGTTATCCAAAATTATTGCAAAAATCAAATTTAAAATCAATTTTTTTTCAAATTTCAATTGTTAAACTTTTTATTATATTTAAATATATAATATCATTCTACGTTAGCAATAAATTTGATGAAATTTTATAATAGAATCAAGGTATAAAAGGGTTCTCTCTTGAAAAGAAAACATATATATATATATATATATATATATTTAAAAAAATATTTTTATTTTTAATATGTTCTATTATCTTAAGATTATTAGTGATTGTACTTATTTACGGTCTAGTTTTTAAAGTTGCCTAATTATTACAAAATGATAAAATTTTAATTTATCAAAAGAATATTATAATTATATATATTTTAATTAATACAACTTTGAATAAAAAGAATTATTGAACATTATCAACCACTCAAACAAAAACAGGTTAATGTTATCATTCAGAAATTTAAATAATTTTATCAAACAATCTTATTCATTACTGTTCAGATTATTACTCATTCAAAAATTTTAACTATTCAGAAAATTCTGTTCAGATTTAACAAATGAGCCCTTATTGATTGCTTTCTGAAAACGCCTCATATAGGGTGAGAGAGATTCACTGACATATTGTCGAATAGTTTCCAGATGATACATGTGAAGCTCATGTGTTTTGTTGGCCTGGAACCTCCTAAGGAACGCTCCCTGGTACTTTTTCCAGCTTTGGATGCTTCGGGAGGGGATCCGGATGAACCATCTATGGGTCCCTACTTTGAGAGTTGATGCGAATAATCTGGACTTGGTTAAGTCATTATAATTGTATATTTAGGCTATCTGCTCGAAATAATTTAAGTGTTCTTCCGGATCACCCACTCCGTCAAATGAGTCAAAAATATAGTGCTTGAGGCCTCTTTGTCGGGGAATAGCCTTTAGAGAATGGCTGAAGGGTGTTAGGGTTTCCCCAACTTCCATTCCAGAGTCTTTCTCCATCTTTCTTTGTAGTTCATAAATCATATCCTTGAGATCATGTTGCCCCTCATCATTATCAGAAATGACCTTCGGGGTCGGGTCCCTCCGGGTCCTCTTGGTCCGGACTTAGCTAGTAGTTTTTCCTCCTTTAGTTGCATTCTTTTCTAAATTTTGAGTTCAAGTTTTGCCTCCTCCTCTCTTCGGATTTGTTCCCTTACTTCTTACAACCTCTTCTGCCTGGTTGTTTTTGTTTCTTTATTCTTACTTTGAGCTTTCTGATCCTTCTTTCCTTAGCCCCTGATTCGGTCAAAAGACAGATGGTCGGGATTGTTGAGAGTCCCCGGACTCTTACGAATCATCTTCATGTTCAGCTTCTTTCTGGGCCCGGATCTGCTCTTCCTTGAAAAGCCGGATTACTTCAGCCAATTTATCACTAATTAGGTTGGCCATGTGCTCTTCCATGACCGGGACATTGGTATATTTATACTGATTTAGCTCAACGAGGTTTCTAGCATCTTGGGCCGGTACTACTCGCTCCAGGACCGGGGTGTGGGTTAATGGTTACTCCTGGAGAGTGTTTCGGTTTTCTCCCGGGTTCTATGCATCTGACTAATCCTGGTCCTGTCCTTGTGTGCTTGCAGAGGATTTTTCTGGTCCTATGCATCTGACTGATTTTGGTTATTACTTCGTATTGTGAGTTTGAAATCTTGTTTAATTATTTTTTGTACTCTTGAGACAGTGGTTAAAGCAGGCAAGAGTAAGCAATAATCAAAATCACCCAGCATAATAACTTGTTGGGTCTGGTTAACAAAATTGCAGAACGACTATAACTGGGTCTAAATCACAGAGACGGACAAAGTGAAACAGATCTGGTTCTAAACAATCAAATCTATCTATAGCACACACAAACATCAAACATGGCTTAAATAAACAAAACGAAGCTCACACAAACATAGCCTAAAATGGCGAGTACACACAAACATGGCTTAAATAAAAGAATTCATAGTTTTACGAGAGGGGTAATTTATAAGCAGTAATGATTCCAATATTATTTGTAAACTTTAAAAAAAAATATATATATATATATATATATATTAATTTACAAAAAAAAATTAAAAAATATATTCCTAACTACCCTTTTTAAACAAATTGAAATGTTTGCAAAAATCGCCCGCAAGGGTTGGCTCAGTTGGTTGGTTAAAGAGAGGAAAAACTAACTTCTTGATCACTGGTTCGAATCCCACGGGAGGAGAATTTATGATTATGTCTCATAAGTCAGAGCATGTCGCTTAAATGCGGTTTACCTTCGTTCACGTAATTTGCAGACTATTACGTGAACCCGTAGGGTTTACCCAGTGCGCACCCGAAGGGTAGCGGCTACGGGTTACCTACGATAAAAATAATAATAAAAAAATGTGTGCAAAAATCAAAGTTATCGGATAAAAAAAAGGAGCACTATTTGTAGCCAAATTATTCCATAAATTGTGCGGCATTCATCTTGCCTTTAGCGAAGTGCATGATTATATTTATAGCTGCGGGTTATAGATACGGGATGCAAAGATACACAACACATTAATTTAGCAAGGCACAATGTACAACACTTCCGCAACACTATCATACCTAAGCAAGGGAAGGCACAGTGTACAACACTTCCTCAACCCTATCATACCTAAGCAAGGTGCCAATGTACACCGAGCCTAGCCCCTGTATTTAACACAACCACAGTCTAGAGGCATAAGAGTGCTGTAACCTAAATGGTATTCACATTAACTGCTGAAAATCTTGTTTCAGTTACAAAAACACTTTCTGATGGTGGATGAGAAAGTAGGACCTCTAGACCAATCCGACTAATCAAAAATAGGTTGTGAATCCATGCACAAATGCACTAATTTTCTTTGATATTCACCATAATAATCTCCAACTGCAACAACATCTTCATTATCAGGATTCAACTCCGGCAAGTTGAGCAGTGTGTCCTTGATTGGTTCGTCTGATTCCTCGTCTGGATCCAAGCTGGATACAAATTCAGCATGGATTTCACGACAAGCAAGTATAAACATAGTAGCTGTTTCAGGCTGCTGTGCTCCACGAAGTGCAGCCAAAGCCTCTTGCAAAGCACCAGCCGCCACGTACAAAACTAGAGCCCTGCAATGGACGTTGATGAAATTCTGGAGGTCAACAATACAGAGTAAATTATATTAAAAGCCTACCCCCAGATGTTATGTTCGACGTGACGGACATGTTCTGCCCACCTTTGCAATACCCTGCAGTATCACAAATTACAATATTGAGCTCCAAATGAGTAAAATTAAACAAATGAATATAGATATATATAGGTGCAACATACCCCAGAACTGAGAAACACGCCATGTTTTACAAACCAGACTGATTTATTGAAAAAAATTCTCAATCTAAAGATAAAAATGAACTTTTGATACAACTACAGATAATCCCAAAAACATACTAATAGCATCTCCAACCCTCTAAAACCCTTAGCTAAAAGTAGATAAAGGATACCATAAATACAAATTATAATGAACATGCAAAATATTCTTCACTCCAACAGGGCATTCTCCCTGGCTAAAAATTAGCTAACCCCGTGATATTGCATTTCATCTTTTACCATTTTAAAATAAGATATTCTATTTATAACAAATTGAAATAATAATAGCACTCTATTTTCAAAATATAGCTCCATTGGAGACCAACAGGCAACACCTTACAGGTTCAACAAATTTTACACAATTATTATTTCATATTATTTTACCCAATCGTTTTAGCCAATGCCATTAGAGATACTCTAATTTGCTAGATTTGTCCTAAATGATGTTACAATGACCGAAGAGAGTCGAAAATCAAACATTTATTAGCTTCTGTAAACAAGAAAATAAGTCTCCATTATAATGTGAATTGAAGCGAAGCGTCTAACCTTGCATAATCGGAACCCTTTAAATGTGTTGCTGCTAAGGTTGCAGCATCTGTCCAGTATCCAGCATCTTGTAGCTAGCGTAAAAGGAGATGATAAGTAGCTAAGATTAACTAGATATAACTAGAATTGACCAATAAAAAGGTAGAATAGGGTAATGCAAGGTGGGTTCATGTACATAAGAAAGTATAAATGAACTTTCATTATAGTAACAGCTACAGGTTTAAAGGTGAAGATAATATTTAAATATTGACGGATAACCCAAAAGCAAAAACAAACACTATTATGGATCATGCAGTGCAGGAAGTAACTGCATCAAATACAAAGATTTAACCTGTGAACAAGCCTCTTGGTATCTACCAACAGCGCACAAAAGATGTGTGCCTGACAGTGACCTGTCACTCCTGACCATGTTTGCTGCAACAACCTTTTAAAAAACAAACAGCAGGCATCTGAAATTAAAAAGACATCACAACATACAAATAAAAACATATTAGGTTCTCAAGTCTCTCATTTACCTTCACGGAAAGTTCAAGTAGCGATTTCGATACAGCAGATGAAAGAGCAACAGCACGCAATGCATTTGCATAGAAGTAAGAGCTCTCTGGAGGGGTCGAAAGCAATAAACTAACAGCAGCTTCTAAATTCCCAATGGAGACAAGCCTGTTCATTAAGGAGATAAAATGATAAATATAATCCAGGCAAAAGCTTTTCCACAGCATCCAATCCAATTTTTGTTGGAATCTTTGGAATATAGACACGGAATACAAGTGCGGACATAAACATTATACCATAACTTATGCCGCTGCCTTTAATTAGCCACTGATTATGGTTAGTTGAGTAAAAAGTTCTAGAGAGAGAGAGAGGGAGAGAGGGAGGGAGAGGGAGAGAGGGAGAGGGAGAGAGGGAGGGGGAGAGGGGGAGGGGGAGCGAGAGCGAGAGGGAGCGAGAGAGAGATCCACAGTTTCTAACTTAAATTTCTTTTGCATGTAGCGAAGGACCCCCGTAGTTGATGAAGGATTAATTACAATACAGTTTCTGATATAGAAATCTTAATGGTAGTGAAACAAAACATGATTTAAAACATCACTAGAAAGTATTCCCAGCATCGTCAGTACCAATTTCATTGCATTTTATTTATTTATACCCGATGACAGTTATTACAGAAAATGATAGAAGGAATAAAATATGGAGGACTCACTCGTGTACCCTGTTTTGAATATCCTCTTCCCCCTCCAATTTTTCATGCCAATTAATACGCTCATTAGCACCTTCCCACAACTCTCCTTGGTCGAAAGCCATCAACCTATGCTGACCAAAATTCTGACAATAATGTAACTGAATCAGGATACTTCAATATACTGGTTGAAATTCAACCACCACCACAACAAATATAAACATAAAACTATATCATACGTAAAGCTTGAATTCTTAATTGCAATTTTTTCAAAAAAAAAATGTTATAGTGTCTGGTTATGGACATTGGACAATAATGTGACTGTAGTACATTAAAAGAAATTACCAAAATCAGGCATACTCAGCATACTCACTCAAATGATGACAATACAAGGAGATAATGAGCTTAGACAATAAGTTCTAATCAGTAATTTATAAGTTGTGATAATAATAACAATAATAGTTGAAATTTAACCACCACCACAACAATTATAAACACAAAACTAATCATACTGTAAAGTGTGGGTTGCAATATTGCAATTTATTTAAGAAACTCTATATTGTCCGGTTACAGACAATAATGCGACTTTAATATCTAAAACGAAATTAACAAAATCGGTCATACTCAATCAGATGATGAAAACAAGACAAGGAGATGATAAGCTATGAGAATAAGTTCACTCAGTACTTTATAAGTGTTGACAATATAAACTTCTAACAGCTGCTATCTACCAGTAAAAGTAATAGTTAAAACTTAAAAGGGAGGTAAGGCAAAGAACAATGTGTGTAACTGAACAACTTGTTAACCCAACTTTTAATAGAAGACATGGCTCTTGACAAAAAGAATAATGTAGTTGATTATCTTGTAGACTGTGTAGCCCACATTTTAAGTTGTAAAGGAATTTCGTGCTAGTACATACGTTTATTCAAACTATATAACTGTCAGAAAATTTAGAAAACTGTACTCACTAACACATTCTTTTCTCCACGCACTGACTTTCCCTTTGATGTTATTCTAAGTAGCATAGATGCATCCTCATCTTCAGAGGTTGATGTCGATATTGGGGCTTTCTGAAGGGACTTGCTAACAGTCTTATTCAGTAAGTAGTTAAGTGCACCAGGCAACTCTAACCAGAAAAGTGCTTCTGCAGATTCCCCAAAGATTGCAGCTGCAAAGGCAAATCTCGCAGCAGAACCTTTGTTGACAACATTAGCATATAAGCTTACCCTCTCATCATCGAGTATGCATCCTTCAAAATCCAAATGCAACATTTGAGAATTCATTTAACTTGAAATAAACTAACCACCAGATAAAAGAGACCTACCTTCCTTTCTGTAAGGCTCTAAAATCTTAAGGAGCAACTCCGGCACAACAGAGTCACCGACGGGTGGTGAATCAATCATATAACTTCGCAGATCTCCTGTTGAGGATTCACTTTGGAGAAGTTTGTACTGCCCCTTATCCATAATGGTTAATGTATTAAACCATGAATGCTTGACACCCAACTGCAGTATCATCCGCAATGCCTTTTTGCAATATAAACAAACTGACAGTCAGGTATCTAGCAAGATATATATCTAGATTTATCTAATTTCAATATCTAGTAGCTAGAAAAAAATTAAACAATAACCCACAAGTTCTGACAAAGCAGTCTGATAAAAAAAATCAAGAAAATATTCAACTCATAAAAATTTTTGCTTTGACACAGTGTATTTGTCATCTAAAAAGAGCTAAGCACCTGAATACTGGTCCAATACAGACACTCCTAATACCAGCTGAGATGGGATTACCACTACTGTTATTTGTAATTAAAAAAGGAGCCGATCTACATATTTCAACATTTTCTGCAAAACGTCTCATTTTAAAGCGTGGAAGAACCTCCTACTAAATACGGAGGGCCTACTAAAATACGTTGCTTTTTATTGAGTCTGCACTGAACTGATTATCCAACTTAGTACTGAAGTCCAAATCAATCGTGAGGCTCTGTTTTATATGAAATCTAAATTAAAATGACATCTCAAGTATTTTAGTTGAGCTGAAATTAAAAGTTTTGACAAAGTTATGCCATCATAAAGATGTGAAACACACAGACAGACACACACATATAAAGATGTATTGTACCAGTGCATGTGGTGTAGGCAGTAGAATAGGGGAACATAATGCCACTGGCCGGAATCTCTCTTTCAGTGATCTTGGTTGGGGTGTATGTCCAATTTTTTTGTCACTCCTGCATTAAAAGACGAACAGTCTTACTTAATGATAAACAATCACCCCAACTACTGAAAAACTTAATGCAACAGACTCCTATGCATTTATTTCCACAAAGAATGTAGAAACCTCCTATAAATGACTTAATTCTATGTCTATGGAAGTAAATATTATTGCTCAGATGTTGCTTCCACTTACATGGTAACCTCTATAAGGCGAAAACTGCTATCAGCTCCTGCAATGCACAACACCAGTGGATCATTCTTATCAGCTCTCAAGGGTAACCAATCAAGTTCCAATACGAGTGTTCCAGGACATTGAGGTTGTAGAAGGGAATTGGCCAATGGATCTTGTGAATCCTGCAGATAAGAAAATTTCATACATTTAGAGCTGAATGTGCATATTTAAGGATTGTATCAACACTAAACCTTTCCACCATGTATGAATTATAAAACCATATTTATATATTGCTAGGATGTGGGAAAAATGACTATCAGACCAAGGGCATCAAGTTCCGGGAATATATGTCAATCCAAGCCACCTAACCAATGTAAAGTTACCAGTTCTTCTAAAATATTAGGAGTAATTTTGCCATCGAGTTTAAAATTGATAATGATAATAATAATACTGGGGTTGGAAAGGAATGAACTTGTGACATCTACCAACCTGGGCTATGATACCATGTTAAGTTACAAGTTATTCCAAAACCTCATGGCGACTTGCACGGATCAAATATTACATTCTAAAAATCATGTATGCATTAAGCAGCAGTTTGATATGTATCCTATGTTTCGAAATGCAACATACGATCACACTTATAATTGCTGCAATATGCAAACTGATTAAGTGACAGCCAAAAGCTAACCATATATGTTAACAGAAAGTATCGTAATCATCCATGCATGATAAAAACGCACTGATAATGAACCAACCACTTCATTAGTCTCACTTACAAGATCAAATACAGAAAATGTGTTATCATAGAACAGCACGGCTATACGCCCGCGGCTACGATCTCCAGGAACAACAGGGGAAAATTTAATCCTCCGGATCCCTTCCCTGTGAGTGTTGAAAGAGGAAGACTGCCCAGTCGTCACATCCCACCAACGTATGTTCCCGGACCTGTCTCCCATAACCTAAAAAAATGAATGAGTTACTCCCGCCTAAAGGAAAAGTTTGGCAAACAAACTTATACAGCATTTATCAACAAATGATACATACTACATGAGGAAAACGGTAAGCCATTGCTGTAACCAGTCCATCAGATAGAGCAAATGACGAAGGCCATTTTGGTCTGCATAAAAGCAATAAATAGTTAAATAATACTCCCCTGTCCCATCCAATTCTTTACACTTTCCTTTTATAGATGTTCCTCTCATTTCTTTACATTTCAAAAGTTTCCAAAAGTAGTAAAGTTTTATAATATGAAAGCTAACTACATTCACTACTTTCCTCCACTATACCCACTTCATACCTTAAACATTGATTGATCCCACCACTTTACCCACTTTTCTAACTTTCCATCACTAATTTATACTTTTTCTTAACCTCCGCCCCAACGGCCCCAACCCCAATGTAAAGGGGTGGGAAGGAGGGAGTACAGAAATGGAGGTCAATACTAACATTCTACCAAGTGTACCTAAAGTCTCTAATTCTTCGGCCCTGAACTTCAAAAACTCCAATTGCTCCATTTAGCAAAGCGAATGAAAAAGTTTCTGAAGTGTCATCTTCAGTCTCATCAGGACCTGCTCCTTCTACAGTTAAAAGAGAGTTGTCTGTCAATAAACTGTGGCAATATGAAAGATTATAAGATGATATTAATTGATAAAATTCAAAGGCGCATTTATATGACTGACTCGAATCAGCAGAGGATGCATTTGCTCGAGAAGATGTTGTAGCTGCATGATCTGACTGCCTAGATTGTCCAGTCTGACCTGGTTTCGGAACAGTTGGAAGTGTCCATTCTAACACTGTGAATGGAAGAGCTAAAGATCTTAGCTGCATGATAAAATACGCATCGAGTTAAAATTTTCTCGATAATAAGTTACATGTATCAGTACACAACAGGTAGTCATTGTGTATTTCATCCAATTCGTAAAATATATTGCAAGTGTATGATTGTGATCATTCGGTGGAAGCGAAAACACATTTGTAGGATGAAGTAATGAATTACCATAATTGGATTTTTGGTCATTGCCCACACCTCTACAGGTGCATCACGAAATAAAATTAAAAGATATCTGCAATACATGGACACAAAATCAGTCTCATCACAAGTTGATCCTGAGGCTCTTCGTGACTGGGAACAAAACAACCAATTACAGAACCCGAATTGAATAAGGTTGGTTGTCTTTCTCTACCTTAACAGTAGTATGCATTAATTGCTTTAAAAAATATCTGTTAATAGAATAAAACAGGAAAAAACAATGAAAAACATAGTGAATCGAAAGCAAACCCCTTCGACCAATGAAAAGTTTTCTTCCTAGATATAATCTAACTCTTATATTCATCACCTTTTTACAACCTGACATCTTTTCTATAAACAACAGAGTATCAGTGAACGCAAAGAAAAATTGCTCCAACAGCGTCAATTACATATATACTATTAGGTGCAGTGTGCACACGGTGATGAATTTTCTTTAATGACGTGCACAACAGTACAGCTTAAAAAACTGAACAAGAATGATGGTTCAAAGCTAACCTTCCAGAAGCTGAAGCCCTTAAAGCTCTTATAGGTGCACGTTCTGGCTTTTGTAAAACCCGAAATGTTCGATTAAGCCCACTTCTTAAGCATGTCACTACAAGTTTATTAATATAGCCTCCAATCTTTTCATTACCCTGCATCCACGAAGTAATGTTTGCATGTTATAATGGTATGCAAACAGAGATACATAAAGGATAGGAATCTTCAAAAGTATGTCCCTGTTTAAAATATAGAGAAAGACATTAAATAAACAGAGGAATAAAATAGCTTGAATCACGGGAAATTTAAAAAAATGCACCTGAGAATAGGAAAATGAGACAAGTTTAGAATTGCCAAGCCATCTTAATCCCCTTATAACATTGTTATGAACAGAGAAACTTGCAGCAACAGCATTAGCAGAAACATCAACGACATCAATGGTACCACTTTGGGATCCCAAAGCAACTAGTGGAACTGCGACAGCCGGATAATTTCCACCACCTTCACACGTAAAAGTCCAACCATGATAGTCAATTGATCTGTCAAAATTCAGGCTCCAAAATAATGGAACAAAATATCATATATATAGCCTGTCAAGACATATTACTTACGGGCCAAAGTGGATGTCAAAGAAGGGGATGGTACGGCCAGCATTGTTACAGTTGAAGAAAGAAGATGGAGTTGTCCAACCAGACTAATCTGCACAGAGTTCAACTTAATATATTTTTTTTTGATACAAAAGAGTCTTGTAGAGTAGACGCTTTATATCTATTTTGACACCAAAAGACCAAGAATGCTATTATCTTTCAACATGCTTATCGTAGATCGGCAATGCAAAACAAATACAAAATCCTCCCTGAGGTGGTGAAGTGACAATGCTTTAGCACCCTTAAAGTAAATTAAATTCGAAAAGTGCCCAAAAAGCGTCTGCAATGTGTGCTTCAGCCTTCAGCCCGAGCGAGGTGGCCTGAAGTGTGCACCTTGGGGTTACAAGGCTTTGAGTTCCAATAATACCATATTTCTTTGTGCATTTTCCTCAATTTCATATTTGTAATTTATGCATTACACGCATTACAACAAAGTTGAAACATGTCGGTTTCATGGTAACCAATTGTATAAATGAAATATAAAAAGAAACTGCATAGTTCTTTTAATATTTTCCAATTTCTCACTCTGTAAAACCGTTCAATTCAATATACAATACCATAAATAGTAAGATTTGTCATAAAACTTTAACACGATGTCAAATAAATTATAAGATATAAAAAAACATTTCATAAGTAGTTATACTTCTGTTTCATTGTTTTCATTTATGGTCAATTACAAAATAAAATATGTGAAAACTGAGGAAAGAGGGATATCCAGTATGCTTCTGTTTGACATGCTTGAAGCATTCCCTTCACACCTCTGCTTTCAAAACTTATCGCCTGGACTCTCTCACGATTTTTAAAAGAAAGCCCTTTGAGCAAAGTGAAATATCATGCAATAATTTTTGGAGTTCTCTTTAAGTATGCATCCGAACTAAAAAAACAATTGCCGATTTCATGAAGGCTTTTAGAAAACTGTTGTAGAACGGGAAAAACAAAGAAGGCAGTACATTGCAATTGAAGAACATCATACAAAAAAAAATTAACTAATCTCAAGACAGGTGGTATGCTATAAAACATTCTATAAAGTTATCATCAACTATATCTGTCATCTTTGAGGACATATTGGGTTTCATAAGCACCTGTATTTTCTGGTGTACACGACATGCACCCTTGCATTTATACGGCTAAAAAGTGTATCATTATATTTGGGGGAATGACTGAACAGATAATAGAATGAGTATAACTGCAAAAGGATATAAAGCTTTCAATATATTATTTTGAACAATAATTCCATTTGAATCCCATTGTTGATAATATGTCTTACTGGGATGGGGACAATCAGTTCTCTAAACCTACTGTTACAAAGTAAAAAAGCCCTTTCTTTATTTTACTATATTAATCATCCACTTGGATTGTTCTACATGTCATATTAAATCTGTGAGAGGGCATTTTAAAACTTCGAGGAAGTAGATAGAGAACTTTTTCAGTTTAAAATATTTAGGATAGCTTCTAAACAGGATAGAAAACCTAAAACATGAACAGAAGTATACCTACAAAAACCAATAACATGAATAATGGGCTAGTGTTTCCTTCATTCTAAAATAAATAGTCTACAGTCACCCGAAGTCCGGATGCAAGACTAAAGAAACCAAAACATAGTAAAGACTAAATCAGATATTAATAAACCAACCTTAAACAACATCTCTTCCCCGCTGGTTGTGGGTTTTGATAGACGTCTGGAAGTGATTGTAATATCTTCAAGCTTTTTAATAGAATTCATTCCAGGATCAGTGACACTAGTCTCTCGAGTTGATACTTTCTCTGAATTAGACTTCAACTTCATTTCATCTTTTGGAGTCTCACCTATTCCTTCAGCAGTCAGGAGCCAGTTCCATATTTTTCCATCATCAGAAATGGATATTATATGTGTCTTAGATATAATATGAGAAACATCATAAAAGTCAAAAGGATTATCAAAATCCACCTCAGGCGAGGTATAAGATCCATTAGAACAATGCTTGCTAACATTTTGAAGGGTGGACTCAGATAATGAAATGGCAACTGCAAGTACTGATGGGGAGGGTACAGGTGTGCCAATTGAGGGCATCAATTCTTCCATCATACACATAGAGTACACCTGCTCCCCTCTGATAATATGCCAGAAAACAAAAAATGTCCCCTTAACTCCAGGAACTTAAAAGTATTCACTTGCCAAAGACAGCAAAGCTATTACTTTATAAAAAAAATGGGAGTCGTAAGAATACTTTAAAAAATATATAGAAGCTACGTTTATAAATAACTACTCATTCTCAAGAGTAAAGAAACCTGGAACATTTGAAAAAAAAGGACTATATAGACAACTAAGAATTGATTTTTTCTTCGGATACAATTCATAGGTCACATCACTACAAGAATAATCATTACTAATGTGCGATCACCATAGATATCAATAGATGTTGACAACCTCATAAAATTCAAAAACTAGTATCTTCCTATTCTTGCACAGAATTGCTCTAATGTCATAGTAAGCGTGATAGGTAGGCATTGTAGAACTTTTGGAAATTCAATGCGTGATAGATAGGCATTTTACAATTTTTAGAAATTTAAAGCAATTATAAACAAATGGTGCAATATCTACGCAACAGGAGAAAATGTATATCAATAACTTATGCAAACAAAAGTTTAAGGTAATGGTGCTAACTCTTTCCGCCGCCAAGTACTAATCTTCCCATCAAGATGCGCACAATGCAACAACTCCATGTTGTAATCCGGCAACACATCCAAAAACTTACCAACACCTCTAGGCAAGCTAGCCGTAAACAATGCAGTCCCATATCTCAAATCAAACACTACCAACTCCCTCGGAAACGTCACAAACAAAATATGCCTCCAATGTGGCGAAAAAGCACATTTAGCAAAATAAGTCGGAAAAACCACAAGCGCAGGCGACGTGGCACCCGAACTCGTGACATTTCCACTATCCCTCTCTAATCTCAATAATTCCGAAGTATCGGTCCTAACTTGAAGCTCCTTAGTAGTGACGTCATCTTCCGAATTATCACTCAATACTTTAACAGATAACAGAAATCCTTTAAGTCCTAACGCAATTAGCTGTCTCGAATCAAAAGGATCGCGACGAATACACGAGAAGAACTCCGGCGCGGCGTCGTATTTGAAGAAGCACCTGCCAGTAGAAGTGTTGTAGAGAGAGAGGAGAGAAGGACCGGAGAGAGCAGCGAGAATGTAGGAGTCGGGTCGGGTTAGGATCCAGCAGAGGTCTTGGATACCGAGCTTGGAATTAGAAGTTTCTAGAAAGAGGATCGGAGATTTGGCGCGAAGATCGAGGAGAGCAATGCGGCCTTGACGATCACCGGCGGCGAGGAGTAAGTGAGAGAGAGAGGAGGGATCATGAGAGAGGAGGTCACGGCGGAGGTTGTGTGGGGACCACCGGACAGAAGTGACGAAAGGAGAGAGAGATGAGTTTGTTGGAGGAGGGAGAGGAATGACGGTAATTAGTTGCATTGAGTGTGTGTCGATTATTGATACGCTGCTTCCTGATGCGTATGAGAGAAGACCTGTTGGACTTAGATCGGATGAGCCGCCGTTGTTGCGGGAGGGGGGGCCTGGGAGTGTTGTGTTCCATGACTCGCTTGGGGAGCGCTCAATTGACATTATGCTTAAGTGTGTTTGTGTGAGATAGAGAGAGAGGGAGAGAGAAATGACGGGAGAGAGATCACAGGAGAGGGAGAGAGGGAGAGGGAGGTGAGCGTGTGTTTGTAAGGAGGGAGAGAGAGAGAGAGAGAGAGAGAGAGAGAGAGAGAGATTTACTGGAGAATGTGTCTCTGTGGAGAGAGAGAGAGAGAGAGGGGGGGGGGAAGCGACGATCTAGTGTCTGTTTTCCGACAACGGGGAAATGGATAATGGGTTCAGATGGGTAGTCAAAGTTCAAACTGCTTTCAACTTTGTAGAAGCCCATGTAAGTGTATGTTATAGAAAGCCCATTAACCGGAACCCCGCCCAACCCCAGTACAAGAACCAGGCTACTTCAACAACTAAGCCAAAAATGAATTTGACCTCTCAACCAGGCTACTTCAACAACAAGGCTTCTTAGCGGGGCGGGAAAACATAACCCGTCCCAATCCGACCCATATTTGACGTGTTTCGTTGCGTTTAAATGGGAAATTTCTACATGTCCGGAATTAAAATTTCATTCAGCTAAATATGAAAATGGGTCTAGAATAATTTTCCTAAAATTGAAAAAGAAAAACATGTAAACAAAAAATCTAGATATTTATTACTAAAAAATACTTTAAAATTACTTATCATATTGGTTTTCTTTTAAAGTAAAGAAAGTGTATATACACAGTAATTATTATCTAAAAAATAATCTAAAATCTACCTAAAAATTCTTAATTTTTTTAAATATGTGTAATAAGACGCCGACAATTTGTCGACAATTAGTTGAAAGTAGAGATGGCCAAACAGGCAAATCATATCCCCCTACTCATCTCGGCTCGCCTTTTTAATCGCCTGAAACGAATCATATCCATCTAGTTCGAACCCGGCACGAACCCCTGCTACAAGCAAATAGGGCGTACACAAGTTCAGAGGTATTGAACCAAGATTCGGCACGGCACGACATGACACGGCTTCCATTCTCTCGACACACACAACTCGGTTCGCTCGGCACGTACAACACGTTTCAGCTCGCCCAACTCGCCTTACTCGCCCCGACCTGCATGAATGATATAAGTACACAACACCAAATTCTACAGCTGAACATCATATACCTGCACCTGCACGTGCCTCTACAACTTTTCAACTTTTCAATGATATATTTAGAAGGAATAATTTAAGAAAATAGCTCTACTAAATATTTTATCTTACGGTTTCGTGCTCGCATTGTTAATCTAACGTAAAATAGAGATTATTTGTCTGTAGTTAACATGTTCTAATATTGGCTTAATGAGTTGTAGCAATCTGTTATGATTTAGTACTTTTTGAATACTTGAAAAAGAAGTTTTGTGTTATATCTATTAGACAGTAATTCTTCATCCTAAGATAACTTTATATATGCCTTTTCATGTTTCTTGTAGTTTCAGTATCTTCCAATCTTCCACAGTTGTTACACAGACTAGAAGAAAGAAGTCCAGTACATCACAACAGTTTACGAGCCCCAATTATTGTTTTGCTTATTTTGTACCATCTTGTAATAATGCAGAAGACACATTTATAATTTGTCTAGGCTAGTAAGGAGGATCTTTATTTATTTAATATTTTGTAAAAGTCTGAGTTCATTCTTCTGTTAGAACATCACTCTCCAGGTTATTTGTGTTAAACATCAGTGTATATTTTTTTTTATATTCATCGGTTTTATAACCGAAACCGAACCGATTACAACCGAACCGGGATTTTTTAAACCGAATCTGAACCGGCGGTTGCGGTTTTTGATTTTAAAAACCAGAGATATATAGTTGCGGTTCCGGTTTTATCCAGAAACCGAGTCGAACCGGCTCATGCTCTCCCCTAAATTAAACAACTCTCTTCTTTAACGTCTCTAACACTAATGTATATCTTCTTCTCCCTATAAATACTTATACACGTTATCTAAATCCACACAATTCTTTATACTCTCTAACTCACATCATCTCTCTATTTTTCTCTATTCTCCTCTCTCACTCGAGCTCTCATTTCACTCTTTGACTCTCACTCTTATCTCATCTAGTTTGCTTTTTAAAAAAAGTGTAGCTATATTACTAAATTTCAGTGAGTTTAAAAAATTAGGACGAGTTTAAAAAATTTCAACGAGCTTAAAAATAATCTGGCATGACAAAAGGCATGTGAATGCAATCCTCTCAGGGTTCAAACCAAGATAATTCAATACTTCCACCTCGACATATGGAACCCAGTAATTCGTTGATTTTTAACCCGTTTGTTAAGATTTTCAAAATATTTGATTTTCATGTTCGAACAGTTTTGTGTTCATTTTTCTTGATTTTTTAAAAATATATTTTTTTATTTTTATGTTTGTTAAAAATGTTCAAGTCTGTATTCGAATTTAAAAATCAATGGTATTTAATATTTAAAAATCGAATGTATATTTTGTTATATAGTTCGAATTTTATATTTTAAACATTTAATTTTCATTTTCAATTTATAAAAGTATTTAAAATAATTATTTTATATTAAAAAATTCAAGCAACGGTACTAGTGTGAGACAATCTTCGCATTTTGGGAATTATTTTCGAGACAACAAATGTCGGAGGAACCGAACAAATATAAAATGTTTTTTGCTTAGTTTGTATTCAAAATTATCGAATACAAGCCCTTTTACTCATGTTAAGGGCTCTGGTACGGGTACACTTGACAGGCATTTGCAAAAAAATATAAAGACATTATGAAGCAAAGTCATGAAAGTGGTACTGTGCGTGGAGGTTCACCACAATAAATACAAATTGGTGATTTTGTGACATCGTCTTCCGGTGGAGGTACCTTTCGTTTATAATAGAGATAGAATGATTGAATCTTTTATCACTTATTTTACATTAGACAATATGCCTTTTTTCCGAGTCGAGAGCCCGAATTTATAGCATATGATTAAAGAATCATTAAACCCGACATTTAGATTAATTCCTTGAATCACAATTAAACGTCACACACAAAAATAATATTATCGTCAATGAGTATAATTAATTGAATATTTTTGTGATTTTGATGGTATGACTTCTTTAACTAGTGATTGTTGGAGCACGAGTCAAAGTGAATCAATTATTTGTATTATGGTTCATTGGATTGATTCTGACAGTTCATTACAAAAACGAATAATTGTCTTTGATGTTATGGACGAGTTATAACATAAAATAAAGAATTTTAGAAATGAAGAAGTGGGGTATTGGTTTTCCCATAAGATGTAGTTCGACTTAAAATTTACTATGTGAGACAATTATATATAAGGTAGTTATCACTGAGCTATATAGTTCCGAAATAAGAAATGAATTGGAGGATAAATTAATTGGCGAATATCAATGGGAGTTGGCAACCAAAGTACGTGATTTGATTGAGTTTTTTGCACATGGTACTAATATTTTTTCTTACATTTACGAACCAAATGTACATCATTTTATTATTGAGTGTGTTAATATTGTTACTATTTTAAAATAATTTGAAAATGATTATTAGTTTTATGCAATTTTTTATTTGGAAATGATTATTAGTTTTATAAAATTGTTTTTATATGCAATTCAAGTGGATAGAATACTTTACTGAATTTTCTTATATTTACGATGATGTATGTCTTCTTGATCTCGGTGTTAGGAATGAAGGTTTAGAAAATATGTTAGAACATTATTACGAGGTGTTAACACTTTTATATAATCATGCACTTCATGTAAAAAAATAGACTAATTACATCGTCTTGTAGATGTATATACTCCTAAAACTCAAAATGTTATACCACCTAAGACTAATAATGTTAGTAGGCTTAATAGTACTATTTTGGGTATCCTAACTAAAAAATAAAATTGTAGAATTTCAAATATCGCTTATACACCTAATTCTTCTTATAATATGACTCGGGAGTTTTTTTTTCTAATAATTATGAGTTAGATGAAAGTTTTTCAATACTAACGTGGTGGAAAATTCATGAGAACTGATTTTCAGTCTTAACTAAAATTGTAATGGATATTTTAGTAGTTATCGCCTTCACAATTGCGTTCGGATCAGTCTTTAGTGCAGGTAGAAGGGTATTAGACGAGAAGAGAACGAGTTCTGCGCCGGACATTGTAAAGATATGTGTTTACAAAAAAGATTGGGATCAAGCCGCGAAAAGACAATAAAGGAGGAAAGAAGATGACTTGGATGGAGAAGAAGATATTTGAATGACAATGGACACTTAATCAAAATCGGGCAAGTCAACTACCAACGAACCACGTGAAGAATAATTTGTATAAATAAAATAGTGGACATATGGAATATTTTTGTTATGTATTTTAAAATTTTATTTAAAATAATGTAATTAAATTTAATATTATTTGTACATGTAAACAGTATTAATTACATTTATATAATACCTAAAAGTAAACTACATTAATAAATTAGTCAAACATATTACACTGCACTGGTTGACAAGGTGAGTAAAATCTAAGATACGCCAATAGTATAATATTTGGTATCCTATCACAAATATGTTTTTTATAAATATATAAAAAACATATCTTAAATCATGAAAGTTCATATTGAAATAAATAGTTATAATTCACCATGTAAGTGTTGACAATCTATATTAATCTACTACTACTCGAACAATACAATAAAAATATGTAAATTATATATCCCATGTCTAAAATATTATATGTATTAAATTATTTATGTGTCAGGTTTTAATCGGGTTTCGAGTTTGGATTAAATTTCGGATTGGATATCGGTTCGATATCGTTAAAAGCCAAATCCAAATATATATCCAAAATTTTGGGTTCGACATATCCAAAATTTCGGGTTTCGGATCGGATATCCATTAGATTAGATTAATTTGTCATCGCTACTCGCCCCGGCACGATGGCCCAGTCCACGCATGGCTCAACTGCCACCATTTGCACTATTCTGCGGTAACTCGCATAACTCGCCAAACCTGTGTGCCGTATACGAGTTCATCTTTTCAAGATTCGCCCGATCTGGCCCGACACGCCTATTTATATGTGTCATTCACGAGTCTATTAGTAGCCAAACTGGCAAGTCGAAAAATCGGCACAACACACCCGACCCGCACGTTTGGTTACCGCTAGCTGATAGTACAGCAAGGATAAAGCTACAAAACATGGTTACTTGATTTATTTTTCAATTAAAAAAGTAGGGCGCGTGTCTAGTTTAAATTCAAACAATTATTTACTAAAAAGTTTCATCTAATTATTATTAAAAAAAATCTTTTTTTTACTATTTTCACTTCATCTCTTGTTTTCTTCGATAAGTTCTCAGTAGGTTTTGTTTAGTCTCTCCTGACTAGAGTTTGGTCTTCATCTTGATTTTTCTGCTCTTAGATTACAAATTTGCAGAATTTTATTAGTGTTGATATTTTTTTATATTGATTCAGTGATAAAAACTTTTATGGTGATGTATTTATGATCAATCGCTCAAAACAACAGTTAGAGAATTACAACATATGTGAATCTCTACAAAAATTCACCTGATTGCCTAGCCAAAAAGAATGGATTTAACGACGCATGATTATGCATTTGTTCAATTTCGATCATACGTGTAATACCGTACGACTTTCACTGATTTTCAATTAAAAAACAGGTAAATCATTTCGTTTCGAACGAGATCTAATAGCTAGCTGTCAAATAAGATAATAGGATTATAAGTTACAAATTTATAATGTGTACGGGGCTTACTTCAAGTATAGATGTTTAAAAAATCTGAAGCCCGAAATCCGATCCGATCTAGAAAAAATTCTGAAAAGCCCGATCTGGAATAAAGCCCGGCCCGATACGGTCCGGCCCGCAGGCCTTAAATGGGCTTCTTTTTTCTCGAAAATCCGGCCCAGCCCGGAAAGCCCGAATAAAAATCCGGATTTAAAAAAACCCGGATAAAAGTCTGGTTCGGCCCGGATAAAAGCCCGGGTTTCTTTGAAAAGTCCGATTAAAAACCAATTTTTTTATATAAAATTTGAAAATATACAATACTTTTTATGATTTTTAAAATATTATATTATAATATTAGAAACAATTATGGTATATATGATTATTTATATATTATTTTAAAAAATAATTATTTATTCTGGTGTCTAAACTACTCTATCTGATATATCAAGATATTATTTTATCCGGTATTTAAACTACTCATAATTTGAGTTATAAAATATTAAAATACTTTTTTAATATATAAGTAAAAAGTCTGGATTAAAACCTGGTTCGGCCCGATCCGGCCCGGTCCGCGGGCCTAAAACAGGCCTTATATTTCTGAGGAAGTTCGGCCCGATTTAAAAAAACCCGGCATGATCCGTTTTAAAAAACCGGGTTTTTAAAAATCCGAATAAAATTCGATCCGATGGGTTTTTTTGTGCATCTGTCTTAGAGTTCAAGCCGGAGTTGTGGAAAAAGATGGTGAATTGCAAAAAAACGGGACGTTCAAAACACATGGGGTGCTAGCCTATAATTGAGATGGGAACCACCGTGCCGGTCCCGTTTCTAGATGATAAACTATAATAGTCTCGAAAGAAAATTGAGTAGCTTAGGTCGATAAAATAATGTTGTTTTAAAGTAAGTTGTAACGACTTTGTTTGACAATTCAAGAATATCTATGTATAATTTAAAAACCTAAGAGAAAAGTGACAAATTTCGTGTTTGCACAAAAGAAAAAGTTGAAGGTAGTAGTAGGTATTTTATTATTTTTTTGTGCTTTTTTTTTCCTAATTAGCTTTCAATTATTTGGACTTTTGCTAATTATTTGCATAACACTACTCAATGATTTACGAGTTACGTTGTATAATGCGAGTGCATTTGTGCTCAAGTGAGGGTGTCTTCGAATTATTTAGATAATTATTTATAGTGTAGGACTGTAGGTTAGTAGTAACAAGCTCATGGCTAGTATATATATAATAATTTTAACCAAAGATATTTGACAATTGGCTCTGTTTGAGATTACTGTTAAAAATTGATCTACTGCTAGAAAAAATGCTGTTGAAAAAAGTGTTTTTATAAAAATCGTATGACTGTTTGGTATTTTTTTAATATATTTATGTTTTGATACAAAAAATTAAAAATAATAATGTTTTTGATAAGTTTTGATGATAAAATCAGTATCTGAGCCAAAACTGAAAAATAGCTTTTTTCTAAAAGTATGACAGAACTTACTTTTTCTAAAATCAGCTTTTAGACCAAAATCACTTCTCATAAAAACAGTTTTCAAATTTTACCAAACAGTTTTTAACGAAAAACTGCTGTTATTATCTGCAACAACAATTTAAAACACACATAATGTTTATTAGTATATTCGAATTTGACAAAGTTGGTCGATAATCGATAAAATACGTTAGGTTGGATTTTATTACTAATATCTTTTAAATAACTTTCAAGTAATTTTTTTCCGATAATTATAAGTAACTTACAAGTGCTCGATATATGTATCATAATCTTTTAGTTGTACCTTAAGATCGGAATTGATTCAAAATTATTTTTAAGTAATAATGAAAAGTAAGTATTTTTTCTTATGCTATGTTTTGTTTTTCAATTTTCGAGTCCTCATTTTTTCACAACAATAATACCCTGATTGAACCGATTTTCGATTTTTCTCATCTCCGGTATTGACCAAGGCGTAGATAAAGAATATTTATTTACTGTGTTATAAAACATATCTATAACAAAGTATAAGCGATAAAATAAGAGGTAGAAATAAATTTGGTTTTTATTGCCACAGGAGAACCGAAAAATAAATACATTGGCTAGGTAAATTAATTCATAATTCAATAGTAATAAAAATCACACATGCCATCAAAACGGATCATACCAAACAAATATTGGCTATCTCTAAATCTAGTAAAATAAAGCCGCAATGGCAACGGACAAAAATGTGAGTGGTAATGCAGCTGCATTAACAAATGATCCAGAACCAGGTGACTTCCCAGGCGTCATAGCTGAGCCTGGAGTGCTGCTGCTACCGGGCGCCTCTGCCGAGGGAGTACTGCCCGATGCTTCGGTGGGTGTAGGGGCAGACGCTGGGGTAGTGGCGGTGGCAGCCATGACGGGGATGGCTACTTTTTGACCCAGGGGGTTACAGTGACTTGGGAAGGTACAGATGTAGTAGTGCGTCCCGGATGAGTTAAGTTTAACGCTGGATGGACCGGTGGTCCATAGAGCAAGAGGTTTCGTTGTGGTGCAAGCATTGTACGCTGCCTTTGTCACCTCCGCTGCTGTGTGTGCTCCCGTTGTGAAGTTGAATACTGCACGGATTTTATATATCTTACAAATGAGTATTTGTTTTAACAAATTTCAGAATGAGCAATAATCGAACCCAACTGGGATGACATGAAATAAGTCTACAAGTGCGTTTAATTATAAAAGAAAAAAATTACATTAACAAGACATGAATTTAACAATTTTAATAAAAGTTTTTGTCCAGGCGTGTTTTTTACAAATGTTAAGGTTATCTGTTGTAAAAAATGTCGTTACGCGCAAGAATCGATCTCAGGAAAATAAATTACCGAGAGTACATGTCTTACAAACAAATAACCGTTATGAACAAATTTCAGGACGAGCATCAGTCGAACCCAGTTGGGATGATATGAAATAAGTGTGCATAAAAATTACACTAACAAGGCATTATCTTAAAAATTGTAATAAAAGTGTTAATACATGTGTGTTCCTTTTAATTTTTAAATAACTAGGTTTTAAACGGTCTTGGATGAGCAAAAATCAAATTCAGAATAATAAATTACCGAGAGTATCGCCAACGGTGAAAGTTTGGGAGGCGGCCCAGGTGGAGTAGGCGCTGGGGCTAGTTGGAATAATCCAGCCAGTAGATCCACCAACATAATGTGTCTTCTGAGCATCTGCACTTTGCATCTGCATAGCTGCTGCCATTACTATAACTGTCAAAAATGATACCACATTTAATCTCGCCATTGTTTGTATACTAAATTTGTGTTCTCAGGTCACTCGCCTCTGCACCTCTCTCTCTCAATCTCTCTCAATCTCTCTCAATCTCGCTGTATATGTAAGTTAGTGAGTAATGTGGATTGGAAAGGTGTGGTTTGTGGTAGCCTCAAGTGGGGAGAGTTGGTGTCCTTTGGTTCTGCATTTATAGATGATACACTTGATCTATAGTCCAAGTGTGGGGAACTCTAACAGTCGTCAGATGGATGCCACGTGTCAGCATGCAATCAACGGTGCAGATGTTTTAGTCAACGGCTAGCTTTGCATGTGAACTGGGAGTTAAAGTGGGGCCCGGAAATGGCCGGGTTATCGGACTAAAATCGGATCCGCCGCGTCAAAGGTGGTTTAAACAAATGTAAAGGTTGAAATGTTGAGGAGTCAAATGGGACACACCGACGCTGTACCGTTATCTAGAAAATGAAATGCAATAAAGTATCAACAGAGTTGTTAGGTTTTTTGTTGACATTACAAATTTACAATAATTGCGCCATAATCTCGATAAATGAATATTCGGGTAAACAGATACTCTCTCCGTTCATAAAAATATTTCTTATTTGTGTTATACACATTTGTCAATACAAATTTTTTATTGTTAATATTTAATTTCGTATTAGTATTAATTATAAAAATTTCATTATATTAAAGGTTTCATAAATACGAATCCAACAAAATCACTCGTGACCAGGTACAGTACAAAAAGTTAAAATAGAAAAAAAAATTGGGACGGAGGGAGTAATTTTTTAAAATTACTGATTTTTTTCCGGTTCTAATATAATAAAGATGGTATATTTTTCAGCTCGATAAATAAATAATTTCTTAAATTAATAAATTTATGTGATCCTAAGTGTATTCATTTATCGAGTTTTAACTGTAAGCAAGAGTTTACATGTATTAAGCTGTGTTTGGCTGTGGCTAAAGTGAAACAGTGCTCACACCACAAATATCAAAGATGCACGTTAAAAAGGCCTCTGCTTTTTCTACCCGATCTTTTATTCTGTTGTTCTTTTGTTCGGTTTATCATGTAAAACACGGTTCATTCCTAATTCATGATTAACAAAATTGAATTTTTTTAAGGAGAGATGTTTCATGATAATTGGTTGCTGTAATATATTTTGCTGTATATGTAGATTATGGAATTCTATGAATATAAAAAAATCTTATTATACACATATCATTTATATTTTTGGTCCTGCGATATGATGTGATAATAAATATTTTTAATCGGACCTTGTAAGAAGTTATAATTATATTTCTACATAATTTCTTCCTCATAAAATGGTCTATAGAAAACTCAAGAGTTAAAAATACCTCACTTAATTAATTCTAATGGATAATTAATTAAGAGGTAAGATATTGAGGTGAGATGGATGGTCCTCTCTCTGTCTATATATACATCCACCTTTTCCATCAAAAGTGTGGTATCAAGAACCAAAAGAACACATAAAATAAACGTATATAGAAAAGAGAGAGATATTCATTCTTCTCCATTGAAGCACTGACGTACAAGACCTTGTTGCTATCAACTAATCGTCGCCATGTCGGGAGGTATGTTTCTACTTGTATGTGATGATCATATAGTTCAAGATCCGTGAGTTTATGTGATTGTTCTGTTTACTGTTCTCTCGGAACCTCTGTTTTGGATTCTTGTAAGTGTACAGTTTATTGTTCTTTTCAGAATCCATATTAATGCATTTACATGTGGTATCAGAGTCATGGTTACCGGACATATGATTATTCCTATTAGTATTAGTAGCATCCTTATATGAGTACTATGTTGTCTCTGGGATAATGATCTTCATCGATTATTATGTGATTGTTATGTATGATATGTATTGATCGGACTATTGCCGAGAGAACTTATATCATCTTATCTCTGGATTATGATTATAGTCTTACATGATAATATTTTGACACGTGTATTATGTTGTTATGCATATTGACACCGTTAGTTACAGAATCATGTTTATGGTATCGGCTTCTGATTTTCCTGCTATCATAATTTTTATGATTATGTTTGGTCATCGTCTTGTAAAACTTGGTTCGTGTCTTATGCTGAATACGGTTTTATGAAGTTTTTCAGTTTCTTTTTTATGATGATGCTTTACATAAGAAGATGATGTTGAAAATGACCAACAATTATACTGATGACAAAGTTAGATTCTACCCACAGGAGAACCTGATCTTTTTCATTAGTTATCATGATTTGTTGGACCTTATAGATATTTTGAGTACTACCCACAGGAGTACTTGGAATCTTAAAATTGATGAATATATTTTTAAGTACTACCCACAGGAGTATTTAAACTTATGGAGAATTTTGAGAACTACCCACAGGAGTGTTCAAAATTCTTAACTAAAAGATTCATTTTATGTGTTACTTAAGATTAAATTTGTGTATCTCTATTTGCAGTTCATGCACCTTCTGCTCTTAATTCTTACGCTACATCTGTTGTTAAGCTCAATGGAACCAACTACTCAGAATGGAAATAGCAAGTTGAGTTCTCGTTGGGAGTACTTGAATTGGACATGGCTCTCATGAAAGATAAGCCAAGTCCACTTACTGACTCAAGCACTCCCGAAGAAAGAAAGTTTCATGATGATTGGGAAAGATCCAACAGATTGAGCATAATGTTTATGCGGATGGTGATTGACACCAACATTAAGTCATCACTTCCCGCTACTGAAAATGCTAAGGAATACTTAAAGAACATTGAAGAAAGGTTCAAGACAGCTGACAAGTCCCTTGCGGGAAAGCTGATGACAGATTTTGTAACCATGAAGTTCGATGGTTCTCGCACCATGAGTGCTCATGTCATTGAGATGATTAACTTTGCTGCCAAACTTAAGAATTTGGGATTGAAAATGGATGATGCTTTCCTCGTTCAATTTATCCTCACTAGTTTGCCTCCGCAATATGAACCATTCAAAATTCATTACAACACTATTACGGAAAAGTGGAGTTTGAATGAATTGACTAATAAATTGGTTTAGGAGGAATCTAGACAGGGATCACAAGGTATTAAGGCCGCTCATTTCACTCAAGGAACTACTAAGCAAGCTGGGAAAAAGAACAAAAGGTCACCATTTAAGTCTGATGAGTCTGATCAACCAATAAAGAAGAAAAGGAAGGATAATGTTTGTAAATTCTGTAAGAAACCTGGACATTTTCAGGTGGATTGCAATAAACGTAAGGCTTGGTTCGAAAAGAAAGGTAACCCGATGGGTTTTGTAAGTTATTTTGAATCAAAGCTAACTAATGTTCCTTCCTCTACTTGGTGGATAGACACTGGTGCTAATGTTCATGTTTCGAATTTCATGCAGGGATTCAGTACGATCCAAACTACATATCTAAGTGATCAGGATTATATTTTTATGGGAAATAAAGACAAAGCTCCGGTGAAAGCTATTGGAACTTATCGTCTTAATTTAAGTAGTGACCATGTGTTGGACTTGTGTCAAACACTTTATATACCGTCTATTTCCCGTAATCTTATTTCTGTTAGTGCACTGGATAAGTTTGGATATTCATTTGAGTTTGGAAATGGAAATTTCAGCTTATTTAAAAATTCTAGTTGTATTGGTTCTGGAATTTTGATTGATGGTTTTTACAAGCTGAAACTTAAAACTCCAAATGCCGAAATTAATTTCACCCTGCATGATAAAGAAAGAAAACGTAAGTCATCTAAAGATGACACTTACTTCGTGTGGCATAAAAGGCTGTGACACATATCCATTGAAAGAATCAAACGATTAATTAAGGATGGAATTCTTCCTCAATTGGATCTTAATAATGTTCCAGCATGTGTTGATTGTATAAAAGGAAAAACAACAAAAAACACAAAGAAAGGAGCCACAAGAAGTACCCAGCTTCTTGAAATCATACATACATACATTTGTGGACCTTTCGATGTTCCAACTTTTGGGGGTGAAAAATATTTCATCACATTTATCGACGATTATTCACGCTATTGTTATGTCTTTCTATTGCATGAGAAATCTCAATCGGTGGATGCTGTACAAGTGTTCATCGCTGAGGTAGAAAGACAGACAAAAGAAAAGGTGAAAATCATCAGGTCAGATAGAGGTGGTGAATTTTATGGGAGGTATGATGAAACAGGACAACATCCTGGACCATTTGCTAAACTTCTCCAGAAACTTGGAATTATTGCTCAGTACACAACGCCTGGATCTCCATGACAGAATGGTGTAGCTGAAAGAAGAAATCGTACGTATATAGAGATGGTTAGATCCATGATGAGTCACGCTAATTTGCCAATATTCTTGTGGATGGAAGCCTTACGTACAGCCGTTTACATCTTAAATAGAGTTCCAAGCAAAGCAGTTCCAAAAACACCATTTGAACTGTGGAAAGGCTGAAAACCTAGTTTAAGTCATCTCCAAATTTGGGGTTGTCCGGCTGAGGCTAGAATATACAATCCACAAGAAAAGAAGTTGGATTTTAGGACGGTGAGTGGATATTTTATTGGATATCCAGAAAATACAAAAGGATATCGAATTTACTGTCCTAACCATAGTACGAGAATAGTTGAAACTGGTAATGCTAAGTTCTATGAGAATGGTGAGACCAGTGGGAGCATAAAGCAAGATGATGTGATCATTCAAGAAGTAAGGGTGCAGGTTCCTTTACCCATTATTTCGAAAGATTTTGGGAACTCCTCTGTAAACACACATCAGAACACTGAGGAGAACCTAATGAATGATCAGCTCCATGATGAGGATCTCACGAATGATAGTGTTGACAGAGAGTCATCAGAAATAACATTAAGAAGATCTCAAAGACAAAAGAGATCGACCATTTCTGATGATTTCTTGCTTTATCTCATAGAATCTGATGAACATAAAGATCCGATTTCGTATGCTCAAGCCATCAAGGGCCCTGATTCTGACAAATGGGTTGATGCAATGATGGATGAATTAAAATCTATGAGTGATAATCAAGTCTGGGAAATCGTTCAACTCCCACCAAGTCATAAAGCGATTGGTTGTAAATGGGTATATAAACCAAACGAGATTCTAAAGGCGATGTTGAACGATATAAAGCTAGACTTGTGTTTAAAGGTTTTAATCAGAAAGAAGGCATCAATTATTTCGAGACTTTTTCTCGGGTTTCCAGAAAAGATTCTTTAAGAATCATCATGGATTTGGTGGCTCATTATGATCTCGAGTTACACCAAATAGACCTGAAAACCGCGTTCCTGAATGGAGACTTGCAAGAGGAAATTTATATGCGTCAACCCGAGGGCTTCATAATTGAAGGGCAGGAGCATATGGTCTGCAAACTTAAGAAATCAATATATGGACTAAGGCAAGCTTCCAGAGATTGGTATCTAAAATTTCATGAAACCATAACGAATTTCGGTTTCGTTGAAAATGTCGTTGATACTTGCATATACCTTAAGTTTAGTGGGAGCAAATTCATATTTTTGATTTTGTATGTTGATGACATATTATTGGCTTGTAGTGATCTTGGTTTGTTGCGAGAGACAAAAGAATATCTCTCAAAGAACTTTGAAATGAAAGATATGGGAGAGGCTTCCTATGTTCTAGGCATAGAAATCTTTCGTGATAGAAGCCAAGGAATTTTAGGCTTGTCTCAGAAGGCCTATATCGATAAAGTTCTTAAGAGATTTAACATGTTGTCTTGTTCCGCTAGTCCTGTTCCATTGCATAAAGGAGACAAACTTGTTCTTAAGCAATGTCCTAGGACACCTATGGAACGAGAAGAAATGCAGAAGTATCCTTATGCATCTCTCGTGGGGAGCCTGATGTATGCACAGGTCTGTACCAGGCCTGACATTAGCCACGCCGTTGGCATGTTGGGAAGATTTCAGAGTGACCCAGGGATCGCTCATTGGAAGGCTGCAAAGAAAGTATTGAGATACCTAAAGGGAACCAAAAATCATATGCTTACGTACAGAAAGTCAAGTCATCCACAGATGATTGGCTATTCTGATTCGGATTTTGCTGGATGTCCTGATACAAGGCTCTGCACTCTTGGATATACATATCTTTTATGTGGAGGTGCTGTTTCATGGAAAAGTCAAAAATCTGAAATGATTTTCGGATCCACTATGATGGCTGAATTTGTGGCCTGTTATGAAGCTTCCATTCAAGGATCATGGCTGCGGAATTTTGTTTCACAGTTTGGAGCCTGAAATTTCATCTCTAAACCATTATCGGTCTACTGTGACAATCAAGCTGCAACATTCTTTTCTAAGCATGACAGGATTACAGACGGTTCAAAACACATGGACCTAAAATACCTGTTATTAAAGCAATATGTTAAACTAAAGAAAATTGTCATTGAGTCCATATGCACTGATTTGCAAGTGGCAGACATACTCACGAAAGGACTACCAATTAAGACCTTCGAAAGGCATGCTGAAAGTTTGGGTCTCTTGGACAGTTCCTGAATCATAGATTATGTCACTTGTTTTATGCATGTTTATGTGAAAGACAATTAACTGAGCTCTCTATATATATAACATCTGAAGTTTTCTGTTTCTTTCATCATAAAAGTGTACACACTTATGTTTGAGGTGAATGAAACATTATGTGACCATTAAGTCATTCTCATAATGACCTGGTTGTGAAAATTGCAGATGTTGTGGTACATGGAAGTAAACGTGTTGTGCAATAACACGGGCACGCCATAACTCATACATTTGTCAATTTATCAACTAAGAACTTAGAGTAAAACTGATGTACTTATGCACAATCATGGCTTATTTCCTATAAGACCAAGTGGGAGACTGTAAGAAATTATAATTATATTTCTACATAATTTCTTCCTCATAAAATGGTCTATAGGAAACTCAAGAGTTAAAAATACCTCACTTAATTAATTATGATGGATAATTAATTAAGAGGTAAGATATTGAGGTGAGATGGATGGTCCTCTCTCTGTCTATATATACATCCACCTTTTCCATCAAAAGTGTGGTATCAAGAACCAAAAGAACACATAAAATAAACGTATATAGAAAAGAGAGAGATATTCATTCTTTCCATTGAAGCACCGACGTACAAGACCTTGTTGCTATCAACTAATCGTCGCCATGTCGGGAGGTATGTTTCTACTTGTATGTGATGATCATATAGTTCAAGATCCGTGAGTTTATGTGATTGTTCTGTTTACTGTTCTCTCGGAACCTCTGTTTTGGATTCTTGTAAGTGTACAGTTTACTGTTCTTTTCAGAATCCATGTTAATGCATTTACAGACCTTACATAAATAAAATATCATATACAAAGGTACGTTTGTGAAAGGGTGGGAAATATAGTAATGCATTCTGAATGAAGTGAACCTGTCCCATAAAATGAGCCGTGTTACAGATTTCGGAAATCGGAATTATTCGGTTGAGATATCGATTTACGATTTATCGGATAATTTTTAAAAAATCGGATCATTTATCGACGATTTATCAGGAATCAGTCAAATAGGGTCAATATTTTTGATCAATTTTTGAATGCTTTATCGGCGATTTTTGAAAAATTAGTCGATTCTATAACAAAGGTAGGAAGTATTATATTATTTCTGAAGAAGGATTTTTTTTTTATCTGGTATTCAAGAGAAGTATATGAAATTTAGTGTTCTGAAAATCAATTAACTCAAACGAGTACTCGATAGGTACTCGAAAATCAAAAATGAACTGATTCGAATTTAACTGACTCACATACACTAATAATGAATACTCGCAAACTCGGCCGATTACTCGATTTTTGAACACGTAACATTTCCGACTTTACACCATTCATGTAAAACATAATGAAACCGCACTAGTAAGGCCAGGTTAACACATTTAATTTCATTATAAGACAGATTATCACTTGAAAAACAAGCCACATGCTCCCTGATTCACTTATTAGTTATTAGTTCAATTTTAGGCGACCAACTTATTAAGTAGTCATCGATTGTTCTATATATATTTACTCGATTCAAATGGAATTTCCAAATTTGTAGTTACATGAAAAAATCGTCTTGCGTAACCGTGATTATTTCCATCAATTTATGTGCATCTTCCAGTTGTGTACGTTGTTTTTTTTTATTGAAATTTAATTACCCTCCATTTGCTGAATATTAATGTTCACTAAGGTATTTTGCAGGAGAGACCGGAGAGTAAAGCTATCTATTTCATTTTTATAATAATAGCTAATAATACGATGACAACTCAATATTTGAGAATGTTTCTAGGTACTCAAATATTTAAATAATACGATGACAACTCAGTATTCAAGAACGCTTTTGAAAACATTTTTGAATGTTACGGGCTCTTGGTGTATTGATGACCTGTAAGGAGATATGGAGTACTAAAAAAGTGCACTTGTATGAACATAGCTGAACATACAACTACTTATTGATAAAATTACAACAAAAGAAGTCTGCAACCTATAAATATTACAACAAAAGACGTCTGCAACCTAAGTCCCAGTCAATGCAAAGACAGATCAGAGCACAGGACTGATCTAAGAAGTAAGATGCTAATGATACAAGGTATTCCACATGCTACATGTCCTTTTAATCAGGCAGAAGTATGCAACATTAAAAGGGCTAATCTATGATTTTACAAGTGCGACGCTAAAATCAGAAATCTATTGTTACCCGCAACAATACTACAGTCATTTTGAATAATCCACAAGACACAGTGTCAGACTAAGAGTGAAGAGAAAGGATAAGTTAATCTAATGTGATCACTCAAAGCTTTATCTCTCCAGTGTTGACGTAGCTGCCATTCTCGGCCCCTACACCTTCGGGCTTGTTTAATGCATCATTCTGATTAGCAGTTGCCACGCCACAGTTCCCACTTTTGTCGTCGCCTTCCACAATCTTTTCCTCTGTAGCCACTCCCTGTTTGATCTCCCCCCCTGAGTTGAGCTCTTTCTCTGCCTCAATAGGTGTTTGTTCCTGTTCTTCTTGAACCTGTGTTTTCTGCATGAATCCTTCGTCCTTCTCACGTAATTTGGTAGCATAAGGTGCCTCATGAACCACAGGTTCTTTTGGGATTTCCTTTTCTGCTTCAGCAAGGATCTTGTTCTCTTCAGCATCTATTGTTACTTCGACATCCTCATCTGCTTTAGCTTCTTCCACAGCAGCTTGTACTGATTTACCATCTTCCTCATGGACTGGATCTATATTCTCATCTTGAATTCTCTTACCAACATCCTCCGAAATAACTTCAGTTCCAACCTTTTCATCAACCTGCTCCAAAATAACTTCAGTTCCAACCTGCTCGCTGCCTTTTATGGCATCTTTCTCAATATATTCTGTATCTTCATCCATCTTATCCTTCACACTGTCCACAGTTTCTGCAGCTGCATTATCTTTGTCATCTTTCTCTGCCTTCTGAGTTTCAGCTTCTTTCTCCAGAGCTTCCTCGGGGATAGCTTCTTTCACCTTCTTTCCATCAAAAGATTTTTTGCTCCTCTTTTTGGTGGGGTGACTTTCTGGAGACGGACTTGCTTTTGTCTTCTCTATGATCCTTGATGATCTTCTAGGTGTGTCACCTGTTCCCCAATCAAACTTTGATATTGCTGGACCACCGGGGTGTGATTTAAGGTACTGCTCCAGCTGCTTTCTGGTAGAGATTTCTTCACCAGTAGGAGCAGTGAATATGATTTCATTCTTCTTTGGTGCTCCACCTTTCTTGAGCATAAACTGCAGAAAGTTTTTTCTATTCAGAACCTCAAATGTGACATCCATTGACTTTCTAACTTCATAGATACATAAACAGAAAATATCACTGAAGAAAAGTTTGCTGTTCTAGCATGAGACACAATTAACTAGGTGAAGGGAAACAATGCCAAAATCTCAAACTCGACACTTTTTATCTCTAACAAGTTGGAGCTAGGTCACCAATAGAAACATTTGAACTGTCTGATCATAAATTTTGTATATTCTTCTATATCTAGATAAGTATGTATCATGTATGTATCTAAAATAGTTATAGATGCAGTAAGTTGTTTTTTTAGGCTTAGTCCTATTAATTAAAAATTTGGGCCGAGTTTAATTGCTGTGTAATAAAGAGAATGAACAGTATTTAGAATAAACACGAATGGCGCATTACAACGTAAAGAAGTAAAAATTAATAAAAAATAGTAAAATCTACGGAGACACTCACACGTACCAACATATATAGACAGTATATTAGACGAGGGAACGGCCGAAATGACAAAATAATGATAAGATGAAGTTTCTCACCAATAAAATATAAAAGCTCTGAGTTTACGGTAAGTAGTGCAAACTCTCGCAAAATTGAGTTAACGTGTGTGTGCGCAAAAGCGAAGGCGAGGGCCTACAACTCTGAGCAATTTGTCAAACATATACATATGACGTGTAACAAAGACAAAAAAAAAAGTTTAACCTAGAAACTCCATTATTTACTTATGACTTATCATATGGTGTAAAGTGACTATCATAAAATATATATGGAGACTTATATTACGTAAATAGCTGAGGTGCACATTTACATTTGGCCACTGCACATCATTTTAATGGTCACGGGTCACCAAAAGATTGTTTTATGCAGTAGATATATAAAAGCAGGTATATAGGAAAAACATGAGGAACATGTTGACTTCCAGGATCCGAGTACAAAAAGATATATAAAGCCAAGCAGAAAATTTCTCTGGAACTCCTAAATCGTAAATCTTATAACCCATTAGTGGGACATAGTTGTGTGAATAGCGACAATTTCGAACTACTTGACCGGCCCAATTTACTTCACGGGGTCCGAGTACAAGAAGATATATGAAGTCACGCAGAAAATTTCTCTGAGATTCCTCAATAGTAAGTACCATCTCTTATCACCCATGAACGAGATATTAGATAAGCAATATTAGTGACAATTTTAAACAACTGGACCAGCCAAATTGGTTTGCTAGTCTTCTAGATAATAAAGTGAATATATGAAACAAAGCCAATGTTTTAAATTTCATACGCCTCTTCAGGTAGCTTCTGCAATTAAAACACATACTCTTTCACTATCTTACTTCGACTTTTCACCTTCGACATACTCTTGACATGCCATGTCATATTCTTTGATTGAAATTAGACACCTTGACCAATTGATAGATCACATATGTGAAAATAGAATGATACAAAACAAGAAGAGGAGAAGAATACACTCTCTAGGTAATGATATAATGGCATGTTTAGAAAAATAGAAATCAAATATAGTAGGTTTAATGAAACATCATATGTAATTATAGCAAAGCCCTTTATAAATCAGGTTTTGAGCATTTAGTCTATTTTTTGCTACAGTATCTTACCAAATATACTTTTTAATTAAAAAAAATCATCGTTGCTTAAAATAAAATAGGGTATTGAGTCGGCAAAATCTGAGAATATCGAGCTTTATGCTAGTTAAAATTGTGACTCTGTCGTTGATTCCACACTTATATAAATACAATTGCAGGCAGGCAGCTTAATAAATGACCATCTTTTATCCAAATAACAATCTACAACCTGCTAAATAACCTTCAAAATTACATAAAGCAAAGAAAGATGAGAACAGAGATTCCACTTAATTACAAGAAATGGGTCCAAATCAGGAAAATTCACCACAAACCCTAGCTCTGGAATATTTAAGATAACACCAATTTAACCAAAGACAAGGACTTGCAAAGTCAAACAGATGCCAAAACCCAAATTCTATCAACAAGCAGCAAAAGAGTTCATGGAACCGCAAATTTTAAACAGAGAGAGAGAGGTAGGGAGAGAGAGAGAGAGGGAGAGTAGGTGGGGAGAGAGAGGGAGAGAGAGAGGGAGAAAGAGAGAGGAAGGGAGAGAGAGAGAGGGAGAGAGAGGGAGAGTAGGTGGGGAGAGAGAGGGAGAGAGAGGGAGAAAGAGGGAGAGAGAGAGGGAGAAAGAGGGAGGGAGAGAGAGAGAGAGAGAGAGAGAGAGAGAGAGAGAGAGAGGAGACCTTTTTGGTCCAGCCAGAAGGGGCAGGGAGTTCCAAGAAGGCAACTTCGTCTTGCTTGTTGTCAACAGAGCTTGCCATTTGAATTATGCCACACAAAAGAAGAAGTAGTTACAAGATATTTGAGTTCAGACCAACCAACCAACTGTATGTATCCATCTACTCCTAACTCCTATTTATCTCATGTTGTTCAAACACGTATAGAGACTAAAGAGTAGAGAGAGAAAGGGATATTTTACTTCTCTCTCCTTCGACTTTTTATCTGGTTTTATTTTATTTAGCAGTATTCGTACATCTCATAAATACGGTGAATGTAAACTTAACCTATTTTTATATAAAATTAATAAAATGACAAATTTTTAAAAAAATGGCCAACTTTAATATGTAATTGTTAATGAAATATTTATTTTATATACGGTCAAAAAGTATTTTATATATGAAATATATTATACAATTTGAGATATTCAAGTGACAGTTGACTATTCAATCGGTTAGAATTGATCATTTTTTCAAAAAGGTTATTTTTTAAAAAAAATAACTATTTCTATCATTTTTTCGCTAAATATTTAGGCTGCAACCATTTATGAATTTGAACGATTTTTTTTTAAAATCATCGATAAATAGGTTAAGATATTTAATCATTTCAATAAATTTTTAATTATTTGAAATTTACGGATATTTATAAATCAGTTATTCAAGCAATTAATTTTAATTACTGAAATATGTATTCATGACTGCACTATGCATTTAGTTATCATTTATTATCCTTTTTGTGCACTCATTTTTAAATTCTAGCTATATTATATATTATTTTATAACACAATCAAATAAAACTCAAATTGCCTGACAAAAAAAAATTAAAACTCAAATTGAAGGCAGTAAAATATTGCTTGATATTCCATGTATTTGGTAACGGTCACTTGGATTACCTAATTTTAAGATCATGATTTATCATTTTTTTTATAGTAGATAACCCGCAGCCGCTACTTTTGGGGTGCGCACTGGGTAAGCCCTACGGGCTCACGTGCCGAGTCTAAGGACGCATTGTTCAGGTCCAGATCAGGATATTTATTAGTGCTGATCAAAAAATTTGTATAAATCTCAATGGGTTCAATCAAGTTAAGGCCCGTTTGAGAGTTTAGCCTAGGTGCTAAAGGGCGGCCCTAGGATTGTGGCCCAAATTAATTAGGAATGGTAATGTTGGCCCATTTTCAAATGCCAATCATGGATGGGTAGAAAAATCATCAATCATGGCATGGGTACAATTTGAACTCCTGCATTAGAGTTTTATTTTTCAAATTATCAGCACACGAATATAACAAGAGTCGAATTCTTGAACTTTCATAAAAATAATATTTCAAAAACACATAAATATATTAGAAGTCGAATTCTTCACCTTTCACAAAAATAATAACTAAACCAGCGCATTAACACTTTGATGACAACTCTTCCGTTCGAGCTAGATAAGACCTTAAAACCTAGTTTTAAAATTGAATAGTTCAAAACAAAAAACTTGATTATATAACTTATTTGGAAAATTAAAGTTTGATAAACTGAATTAAGTGAACAAAAAATATCCTGTCAAATCCAAATAATTAAACCGAAACCGAACCGTAATCTGTTAAGATTCAGTTCGAATTGAATCAATTTTTATAGATTTCGGTTTGAAAATTTTCAAAACCAAAAAATTTGATTTGAATTGATTCAAATACCAAAAATCATCCAAATCGAACCGCGTTCAGCCCTAAAATTATGTTATGAAAATAATAGTTGTGTGATCCTTGTACTCAAAGTACATCGAACATTCAAAGTTACAAATGCCATGTCTATGCTTTCTAAATATTATACCATAATTTAAAATAATTTTCAAAAAGGAAGAATTAATAATAATTATTATTTATGGTGTAATTATTAATAAAAATGCTACAAATCCTTAATACCCAGGGAAAGTTATTTTAAAGCTTTTTTTTAAATTTCAGAGCTATTTGTAGCATTAGATACAAGAATATGTTACAAATTATGTAATGCAACACATATAGCTGTGTTTTTTTTTCTATTTTTGTAGGGAGCTCTCGAAATAAAAAAAATGATTTAGAGATAAAATTTCATAATATTTGTACAGTTTATATTTTGATTGATTTCCATTTTCACATACATTTACATTGTTATTGGCAATACCACCACATTAACCTCACATTATTTTATACTCACTCCATCTTTAACTATTACATAATCAAGTTAATTATATTTTGACCAATAATTAAGATAAATTCATGTATTATTTTTATAAATTGAAAAATATATTTGAAAGAGAATAAAATATATTTTTAATGATATAAATTTTAAAATTTATTTAATTATATATTAAGTATAATTTACCGTCAAACTCAAATAATTTAACCATTAATTTATCATGACACATAATATAAGAGAGAAGAAGTACCCAATTTAAATCTTATTGAACAGCTTTGTCATTACTCCCTCCGTCCCTTATTACGTTTCCCATTTTGACTTTTTACACTGTTCTATTCATGATAAGCGATTGACTGCTAATTTATGTCTAATTTATAATATCAATATAGTCATGAGTGATGTTTTTAGATTCGTATTTATGAGTACTTTAATACAATGAAATTTTTATATTTAATACTAATACGAAATTAAAAATATTAACAATCAAAAATGTGCATTGACAATCGTGTCCAACACAAATAGAAAACGTTTTTAGGGACGGAGTGACCAGTAAATTGGAAAATGTGATGGTGGTGACTAATTGGCACACATGTAAATACAGCCAAGAGGAGAGCAATAAAAAGTGAAAAAGAAGTGTCGAGTTTATGACATTTATAGAGGTGATCAGAAAAGCGAAGCATACAACACCAGCTATAATATAACAATAGATTGCTGTATTAACTAGACCTGCGTTGCCTAGCTTCAAAAGGAGCATTTACTTTCAGGCGCAGGTGTTTTTGCTAGCCCACTCTTTCGGCACTTGACTTTTTTTTTCTTGTGTAGTTAATTCCTTACTGTGCTTCTGTAACTAATCTTTTCTCTTTTTCTCATAATACAATGTTTATTTTCTCTCATAATGTGATAACTTGCAGATTAGTGTAACCAGGGGATTCATGCAGGGCCTAGCTGGGATTAGAGGTGGCCAACCGTGCGGGTCGGGCGGTCCGGGCCGGGTTGGAAGCGGGTTGTAACCGGGAAAACTGAACACTGAACCAGCACTTGAACTGACCGAATCGGGCCGGGCTGTGCGTGAACTTAAAGGAAGTAACTCGGATTCGGCACTGAAGTCGTGTGCGTGCCAGGCGGTTCATGGGTTGGCGGGTTACTCGGTTCACAGGCTGAAAGCTCACAGGTTCACGGGCTTGACACTTGAATTGATTTTATTTATATCTGTTGTCTGCTGACATCTGATGTCCATGTGACATATAAGCTCATCATCTCCCCAGGCCGAATAAATGCATCCCTATCCATCATGTCACATAATCTGTTTTTTTAATTAAATGTGTGAGAAAACTCGAAATTATTTACATAATTTATTCGAAATTAGTATATCAATATTTATTAAAATATAAGCTCATAATATAATTAATAAAATGTAACACTTAATAATTTTATTATTTTAAGTTTTTGGTTAAAAAGAGGACGGTACCTCTTATAAATTTTATTAATTAAAAAAATTACAAATGATGTGAGAGGACTCCTCTCTAAAAAAACGGAACAAACCGTATCAAACATTAAAAAAATTACAAATCAAATAATATTAAAACATTAAAAAAAATACATTAAATATTTGTTCTACAGCGCGTGATGCACACCCGTGCGGGCTGTGCGGGTTGTGCGGTCTGCATAGTTCGTGCGGCTCGTGCGGGTTTCGCCTGTGCGGGCTCGTGCGGGTTAGTGCCGGTCCCGGTTTTTTAAAATTAAATTCGTATTCGGTTCGCTTCTTTTGGCGGGTTGTGCGGGTTTGAACCGGCCCGAATCGGGCCGAATATTTTACGGTTTCCGTACGAGCCGGTCCCGAATGAGCGGTTCGAACCCGCACGTTTGGCCACCTCTAGCTGGGATCCATCCCCTAAACAAAATTTTAATGATTTTTTTATTAAATTTTAAGGTATAAATATATATATTTTATAATGTATTCTTCACTAAAAAAGTTTAAGTGTCTCTATTTTTCTGTTAATAAATTTTTCATAATTTGAGTCATAATCAATTTTATTTATAATTATATGATCATAAATTGAAGATTAGATAATTACTAATTTTCAGGTACTTATTATAATAAATTTGAAAAATCTAGTCAACATGATTTAAAAAGTTCGAATTTTGAATTTGGGTCATAATAACTTAAGTATGTACCGGAAAAATTGGTTCTGCGATACGCCCACACTTAATATGTCAAATGTATTCGATATAACTTAAAATAACCTTTTCATGCTTGCGACTACCTATTATTGAAAGAAATTATAGGAGTAATTAACAAACAGATTTTTTAATGTGTGTTCAAGAATATACGTTAATAAATTAGATGGTAAAATTTGATTGACTCATTTTCATTAATAATGAGGGATCTCTTATATGCACAAAAATAATAAGTCAAATTATAAAAAATAAATGAAATTTAGTATATAGAGTGTGATCATGGACACACGGGACACACCCATTAACAAAATAGAAATCTAATTGACATTATTTTTGTGTTTCGAATTATGATAGGTTGGGACGTGTTCTCCGAGTAATTAATTGAGTTTGTGAAATTGAGTTATTGAGTTAATTTTACATGAACGGAATAATTGATATCATAACTGTGCTCTAAAAATTCTAAGTTAGTAGTGATAACTCCTGGTGGCGGGGCCGCTCCTTCGACGTCGTGGCTGGATCCTTCGCTGTTGTGGAGGTGTAGCTGCGGTGGGGTTCCTACAAAACAAAACCGGAAGGGGGGGTTTTGGTCCCGCGGCGCCTCCGGCGTGAGAGTAAGAACTCGCTTTTAGGGAAGATGGAGATATATATGAATGAAGGGTTGCTGTGTGTGTATATGAGTGTGAGAGAGTGATTAACCTCAAAACTTTACCTTCTTGGCTATTTATAGCCCAAAAATAGGGTTTTGGGGTTGGTACCTTTAAATCGTAGCTGTCGGTTCTGGGAGCGAAGGACACCTGGTTGGAGTGGATACTTTACACGTGTCAGCGCGGGACTGGTCGAGTAATGTTCTGAGGATCCTCTGACACGTGCCCTGATTATTCTCATGATTGATGTGTGACAGTTGTCCTTGTCGTGTGCTTGGGCCAGTGCCTCCCGTGCTGGGATTTCTCAAGGTTGGGCTTGCGGGACTGGGCCAGTCAGGACTAGTAGTGCGCGGGACTAGACCGAGTTAGGAGTCCAGGACTATTCCTTCCAGGAGCTATATGGAGTTAGGAGTCCAGGACTAGACCTTGCAGGAGCTATATGTGTTAGAAAATGGAAAGTTTGAGGCATGTTTTAGACATGTTCTTGATGTAATTTCCTAAAACTAATTGTTGGAAGTAGTTCCTTGTTATGAGGACTTAAACTTTCATGTTTGGATCTAAGTCATTTTCTTAGTGTAATCCATAAAGAAATTGAGTTTAAGTTAGTAGCTTGAAATGTTTAATTAAAATATTTACTGACTTATTATATTGTTTTTAATGTGAATATTGTATCCGTTGATGAACAGTGTGGATTATCCGTTGAAGTTCAATTTGGATTATCCGTTGATGCTCAATGTGGATTATCCGTTGAAGTTCAATTTTGATTATCCGTTGAAGTACAATTTGGATTATCCGTTGATGCACAATGTGGATTATCCGTTGATGCACAATGTGGATTATCCGTTGATGCACAATGTGGATTATCCGTTGATGTACAATGTGGATTATCCATTGATGCACAAAATGGATTATCCATTGATGGAATTGCTGAGTGCATTATCCATTGATGCTAAGTGTAAATCCTGATGGGCTAAATCCTGATGGGCTAAATCCTGATACCGACTGTTACGTTTCTGGAAATATTCATTAAATGGAATTTAAGTCAGAATATTTATTTTAATTAATGTAATATATTCAGTTATGTTTTGGGATGTAATATATATACTGAACAAAACATTATGGAATATAGAGGTTGATTGACGTTGAAATATACATACGTAAAAACCCTAGCTATCATCTTCTTCCTCTTTTTCTCTCCTCCAAACTTATACAGATTAGCATAGGTTTTTTGGTGACTGAGGTCTGATCACTGTTTGTACATCGAGTTGCTGTGAACCGGTGTACTGTTGCTGTTTTATCCTGGGAGGGTTTTTGCGGTCTCTGAACACAGTAAGTGTGGACAATAAACTCTTCAAGAACAGCCTCTTCCTCTCGAGGGATTGGTGACTCAGCTGTGATTGAAAGCTTCATTACGCTAAGCTTTCTTTCCCTTCTTAATTTTCTTTTACATTTGCTGATTATATTTTATTTACGACCTTCGTGTTTTGTTTTCATTATTGGTACTATTGTCTTGTTCTTGTTATTGATTATATAACTGTCTCATTGTGTTAGTATAGTAGTTATATACTATTGTTGATACTTTCCCAACAATCTTGAAGAGTTTATTTGTTATATAGCTATTTAACGAGATGGTTAACGAAACTGATACTCCTGTTGGTGAGACTCCTGTTATTGTTGGTTCTGGTTCTGGAGTTACTGCGTCCACCATAGATTGGACCAAGTACAGATTTCCACAACCTATTGATTTATCGGGCATGCCGGATAAATTCAGTGGGGGGGGGGGCTTCTTTTTCTCGCTGGCAGAAAAAGATGAAGCTCTGGTTAACGGTTAAGGGTCTATGGCCGGTGGTACAGTATGATCATCCTGTTGTGGATCAAGAAAAGCCTGAAACTATGACTGTTTATGCGCTATGGGCTGAGAAGGATGGGGTGGCTAGGGCTGCCATTCTGGCTGCTTTAGCGAACACTCTGTTTGATGTTTATTCATCGGATGCTTATAGTGCTAAGCAGTTGTGGGAGAAGCTGGACCAAACCCATAATACTGATTCTCAAGATCTTGAGAAGTATTCTGTGGCGAGGTTTCTTGAGTTCAAGCTGGTGGATACCAGGTCCATGACTGAGCAAGTACATGAGTTTGAGATGTTGGTGCATGCTTTGGGTGAGTCTGGAATGGACTTACCTGAGAAGTTTAAGGTGATGGCTGTGATTGAAAAGCTTCCTAAGTCTTGGGAGGAGTTTGCTCTCTCCCTGAAAAGACAGAAAGGAGAGATCACATGGACAAACCTTATGCTGGACATCTCTGTGCAGGAACAACACAAGTCCAAACAAGGACATGTGATGCCTGTTGAACATGGGAGTAGTTCGAAGGTGAACGTAGTGACTGTTGGGCAGAAAAGGAAATCTGTCAGTAAGAAGGATAACACTAAACCGAAAAATGACAAGAACAAGGCTAAGAAACCAAAGGCAAACAAACCTTGTTGGTCTTGTGGACATGCTGGTCATTGGAGTAAAGACTGTCCTGTGAAGAAAGCAAAGAAAGCTGGAGTGGTAGCTCAAGCAAACACTGTGCTTGGACTTGCAACCACTAGTGGGCCTGTGGCTAACATGGTTGTTGGTGAGGTTGTTGCCTCTGAAGCCAACGACGGGTATGTTAACTACAATCCTGAACTACTTTCCACTTATCTGTCTAATGAATGGTTGATTGATACTGGAGCTAATGTGCATATTTGTGCTGATATTACTCTGTTTGTATCTTATCAACAGATTCATGGAGTGACAGTGACGATGGGGAATGCTAGTGCTGCTCAAGTGCTTGGAATTGGAAACGTGGACCTGAAGTTTGCTTCTGGGCGGATTCTATCTCTCACTAGGGTGCATCATGTTCCCTCTATTCGTAGAAACATCATAAGTGGAAGCATTTTAGTTACAAATGGCTTTGAACTTTCTCTGAAATGTAATAAAGTAGTTATTACACATACTGGTACTTTTTATGGCAAGGGTTACTTGTCTGACGGTTTATTTTTAATAAATGTGGAGCCTGTTTTGGGCAGTTTTATTAATGATAGTGTTGCACCTTCTGTTAATTGTGTAAGAATCATCTGATTTGTGGCACTTACGACTTGGTCATTTAAATTTTGGTGCTCTAAAGAATATGATGAATTTAGAGTTGATTCCAAAGCATGCCATTGATAAGAAAACTAAATGTCAAGTATGTGTGACTGCTAAATTAACAAGGAAACCATTTCATAATGTTGTTAGGGATTCTGACTTGTTAAATTTAGTACACACAGACATATGTGAATTTGGTGGTGTGTTGACTAAGGATCATTGTAGATATTTCATTACCTTTATAGATGATTGTAGTAGATATTGTTATGTTTATTTGCTTAAACATAAAGATGAAGCACTAGATAAATTCATTATGTTTAAAAATGAAGCTGAAACACAAACTGGCAAAGTACTTAAAAGGTTGAGGTCAGATAGAGGTGGTGAGTATACGAGTACCTCATTTAATGAATTTTGCGCAAGCAATGGTATAGTTCATGAGGTGACTCCTCCATACACACCTGAGTCTAATGGGGTGGCAGAGCGAAAGAACAGAAATTTTAAAGATATGATTAACAGTATGCTGATTAATTCGGGGTTGCCTAAGTACATGTGGGGAGAGGCTCTGAATACGGCTAGCCATATTCTGAACAGAGTCCCTCTGAAACACATGGATAAGACTCCTTATGAATTATGGAGAAAGCGTAAAACTAGTTTGAGTTATCTTCGTGTGTGGGGGTGCCTTGCCAAGGTGCTTGTCCCTGAACACAAGAGAAAGAAACTAGGACCGAAAACTGTTGATTGTGTCTTTCTGGGCTATCTTGAAACCACAATTGCTATAAGATTTTTGGTTTTAAAATCTGACATAGATGGTATTGTGGCGAATACGATCGTTGAGTTTCGTGATGCAACATTCTTTGAGGATGTGTTCCCTATATAGACTGGTATACCACAAGATACTTCTGATGATGATCCCACTCGCACATCGAGTTCCATTCCCGATCATGTAGAAAGGATGACGAATGTGGGGGCGGATCCCAGTAGTAGCTCTACTCCTAACGAAGTAAAGGAACCTAGAAGGAGTAAGCGTGCAAGGCTAGTCAAGGACTTTGGAAGTGATTACATCACTTACAATATCGAGGACGAATCTTTAACTTTCCGTCAGGCCATGGATTCTTCGGAGTCAAGGCACTGGAAAGGCGCTGTGAAAAGTGAGATGGACTCTATTGTTTCTAATGGAACATGGGAGTTAGTCGATCTCCCTCCTGGGTGTTCTACTATAGGATGTAAGTGGATTTTCAAGAGGAAGTTAAACCCTGATGGTTCAATAGATAAGTACAAGGTTAGGCTAGTTGCTAAGGGCTTTAGGCAAAGAGAAGGAATTGACTATTTTGATACATACTCTCCTGTTGCTAGAATGACAACAATCAGATTGCTTATTGCATTGGCTTCCGTACATGGTCTTATCATCCATCAGATGGATGTAAAGACAGCTTTTCTTCATGGTGACCTTGAAGAAGAGATTTATATGGATCAGCCTGAGGGATTTGTTGCTTCTGGTAACGAGAGGAAAGTATGTAAGTTAGTCAAATCCATTTGGCCTAAAACAAGCTCCTATAGACTGGCACAAGAAGTTTGATGAAACTGTTTTGAGCTTTGAGTTTTTAGTTAATGAAAGTGACAAGTGCGTCTACTATAAGGTTAGAGGAAATGAATGTGTGATTGTGTGCCTATATGTGGATGATATTTTGTTGTTTGGAACTAATATTGATATTATTAATGAGACAAAGAGTTTCTTAAAAAGGCATTTTGAGATGAAAGATATGGGTGAAGCTAGTGTGATTCTTGGGATCAAGTTGACTCGATCAACCGATGGAATAACCTTGTCACAGTCTCATTATATAGAGAAATCTATACTTGAGAAGTATGGTTATTCAAATTGTAGAATCTCTAGTACTCCATTCGATCCTAAAGTTGGCCTTATCAAGAATAGTTCAGGTATTCCTGTGTCTCAGTTAAGGTATTCTCAGATTATTGGGAGTTTGCAATATCTTGCTAATGTGACTAGACCAGATATTTCTTATTCCGTGTCTAAGTTAGCTAGATATACAAGCTGTCCGAACAAGACTCATTGGGAGGCACTGGATAGAGTTCTTAGATATCTCAAGGGAACAATTTCTCTTGGCTTGCATTACCGGAGATTTCCGGGGGTACTCGAGGGATACAGTGATGCAAGTTGGATAGCTAAGAAATCTGGTTCCAATGGAGTGACTGGATATGTGTTTACCTTTACGGGTGGAGCAGTGTCCTGGAAGTCTTCTAGACAGACTTTGATTACTCGGTCTACTTTTGAGGCTGAGTTGTGTGCACTTGATGCCACGGGGACGGAGGCTGAATGGTTACATGGACTCATGAGCATGTTACCTGTAGTAAGCAAACCGCTTCCTGCCATTTCTGTTCATTGTGATAGCCGTACAACTATCGACAAAGTCAGAAGTGTTAAGTATAATGCTAAAACAAAGAGACACATCCAAGATAGGCTTAAGTCTATAAGGGGTCTTGTGTTTGATAGGATTATTGCTATAGAGTTCATAGGAACTCAGAATAATATAGCTGATCCGCTGACTAAAGGGCTTGAGCATGGTGTAGTCCTTAAGTCTAGGTTGGGGATGGGACTGATAACCCATCATAATTCATCAACAGCGGGAACCCAATACACCTGAGAGGAGATCCCTCGAAGTGTATTCAATGTGGTAATAACAAGTTGTAAGGATGAATTGGTAGTACCTCTATCATATACATTTAGATACTTATGTATCTAAGTCTATCCCCTGTAAACCTTTAGAGGTACTTAGACTGCTAGTTAGCAAGAGTTTTAAACAAACTCTGATTGTAACAGTTTTGGATCAGGATTTAATAAATTCTGATGGACCAAATACTGTGTCAGAATTTGTAAACTCTGAATGGGGTCATGTCGAAAGACGAGATGTTAGCAGTACATCTTTGGAGATGCCCAGCTAAGCGAATGCAATTGTGTGGTCGTAATTAGAGGAAAGGGTTATTCCTTGAAACATTCGACTAACAGGATCGAGACAAGACCATAATGTCTCTAAGCCGTAGATCTGACCATAGCCTTTGACTTGTCATCGTCTATGGAGTGTGGTTACACTTCACGGATAAAGATTCAAGGTGAAATATTCCATCTATATCCGGTAGCCATCGAAGTAGAGGACTTAGGAGGGTTCAAACCCGGGAGAGTACCGACTCTGAAAAGCAAGTCATGATAAAATCTGATATGCAATTCTGTATGGATTTGTGGGGGATTGTTAGAAAATGGAAAGTTTGAGGCATGTTTTAGACATGTTCTTGATGTAATTTCCTAAAACTAATTGTTGGAAGTAGTTCCTTGTTATGAGGACTTAAACTTTCATGTTTGGATCTAAGTCATTTTCTTAGTGTAATCCATAAAGAAATTGAGTTTAAGTTAGTAGCTTGAAATGTTTAATTAAAATATTTACTGACTTATTATATTGTTTTTAATGTGAATATTGTATCCGTTGATGAACAGTGTGGATTATCCGTTGAAGTTCAATTTGGATTATCCGTTGATGCTCAATGTGGATTATCCGTTGAAGTTCAATTTTGATTATCCGTTGAAGTACAATTTGGATTATCCGTTGATGCACAATGTGGATTATCCGTTGATGCACAATGTGGATTATCCGTTGATGCACAATGTGGATTATCCGTTGATGTACAATGTGGATTATCCATTGATGCACAAAATGGATTATCCATTGATGGAATTGCTGAGTGCATTATCCATTGATGCTAAGTGTAAATCCTGATGGGCTAAATCCTGATACCGACTATTACATTTCTGGAAATATTCATTAAATGGAATTTAAGTCAGAATATTTATTTTAATTAATGTAATATATTCAGTTATGTTTTGGGATGTAATATATATACTGAACAAAACATTGTGGAATATAGAGGTTGATTGACGTTGAAATATACATACGTAAAAACCCTAGCTATCTTCTTCTTCCTCTTTTTCTCTCCTCCAAACTTATACAGATTAGCATAGGTTTTTTGGCGACTGAGGTCTGATCGCTGTTTGTACATCGAGTTGCTGTGAACCGGTGTACTGTTGCTGTTTTATCCTGGGAGGGTTTTTGCGGTCTCTGAACACAGTAAGTGAGGGCAATAAACTCTTCAAGAACAGCCTCTTCCTCTTGAGGGATTGGTGACTCAGCTGTGATTGAAAGCTTCATTACGCTAAGCTTTCTTTCCCTTCTTAATTTTCTTTTACAGTTGCTGATTATATTTTATTTACGACCTTCGTGTTTTGTTTTCATTATTGGTACTATTGCCTTGTTCTTGTTATTGATTATATAACTGTCTCATTGTGTTAGTATAGTAGTTATATACTATTTTTGATACTTTCCCAATAATATGTACTATCATGTGCCATCCACTCCCTTATGCAGATTTTCTGGATGGGGGAGTAAATTTGGGCTTGTTTGATGAATTTGAGGTTTTGATTGGTGTCTTTAGAAGAATTTGAGCTTTCCTTGCCCCCAGTCCGGATTGCGCTGAGTTCGGTCAACCAGGACTAAGGTTTGTTGTTCTTAGAAGAATTTGAGCTTTCCTTGCCCCCTAGTCCGGATTGGGTTGAGTTCGGCTAGTCGTCCTTAGAAGAATTTGAGATTTGCTTGCCCCTAGTCAGGATTGTGTTGAGTTCATCCAATCCGGATTAAGGCTTGATTTCTTGAGATGAATTTGAGCTTTTCTTGCCACCCAGTCCGGGTTGCGTTGAGTGCAGCCAGCAAGACTAAAGTTGGTTGTCCTTAGAAGAATTTGTGCTTTTCTTGCCCCCCAGTCCGGATTGCGTTGAGTTCAGCCAATCAGGACTAAGGTCAGTTGAAGTGGTGACATTTTTAAAATTTTGTAATAAAACTACAAAAACTAAATAAAAAGGAGACACGTTAATAATATAAACTAATATTTTACTTACTCAAAAATTAAAGTAATAAAAAGGAATTTGTTAAAAAAAGGATGTAGCTCATCTAATAAAATTTTTAATGTAAACTCAAGAATATATGTAGTACAATGATAGTGACATAAAGTTTTTGAGTAGGAGATTTGGGGTTTAGTAGATACAACAATGTACCTATTTTTAACAAAAATTGTGTGAGAAATGACATTTTTATAATTTTCCAACATAAAAGAGCAACATTGTATTTTTACCACTATTAAAATGTCTTAATTTATCCCTAATCCTCTTTTAATATATAGAAGGAGATATAATATAAGTTAAACTACGAAAATTTAAAAAATGGCGTTAAATAAATAATGTAAAGCAACATTTTATTTACTCTAAAGTTAAAATAATGAAAAAAGATTATGATTGAAAGTGACGATATAGTTTATCTAATAAGATTTTTAAAAAGGACTCAATGAGACATGTAGCATAATGGTAGTGATATGTACTTTTACAGCAGAAGGTTATGGATTGGAATCTCCTTCTATACACAATTTCCTAATTTTAGCTTAAATTATATATAGAGTGTCACTTTTGTAATTTTTAAAAATAAAAGGGTAAACTGATAATTTTACAGTCATTAAAATAGCTTAATCTGCCTATAGTTACCCTTTAATATATAGAAGGAGATGCGGAAGTATGTATGTACTACTCTTTCTTGTAAAAACGTTTAAGAGTTAATTGTAATTTGCAACCCCCACCTTTCATTTAAGATCAAAACAGTATACCTACTTTGCAAAATATAGTTTGCAACTCTTAACTTTCAATATCAACTACAACATGCATCCCTTTCGGTTTTAAAATTGAAATTGAGATGTTAATATTAATAACTAAAATTTCAAATTAATTAAAATATTTATTTTAATACATTTTTTACATGAAAAAAATTATAGGTATATTCTATTAGTAATATTCTAAATTAATCATAACGCTAAATACTTAAAATATATTTATTAAGCAAAATATATGTTTATATATATAATCATAAAGTTTCTAAATATATCTATATTTAAAAAATTTAAAAATTATATTGAGTAATAAAATAATTGACATTAATATTATTTTTATAATTTGAAATTCTAAATTTTTGTTTAATTTAAAAAAATTAAAAAAATTATTTAAATATTTTGCTGAATTTCAATTTTACCATCCACAATATAAATATTTTTAACAAAATGGTTAAAAGGATGCATATTGTATTTGATGTCTAAAGTTAGGGGTTGCAAACTGTATTTTTGAAAGTAAATATATAGTTTTGTTATTCAATGAAAGGTAGGGGTCGCAAAATGCAATTAACTCAACGTTTAAATATGACATACATATTCAAAAATAGACGACTTGAAAGTTCACATGAACAATTTCTTTGAGAGATTCAAGTACTGCTACTTTTGATCAGAGGGGGCGCTGAAGGAACGTGGAGTGAGCTATCGCACATGACCTCGAAAATATAGGGCTCCCGAAAATATTAGTACCTTATATATTTATAAACAAACAATGTGACGATAAATGCACAATAAAGGCTAAATAAACTTGATCGAAAGTGCATTTTTGGATGAAGTGAATATTGAAAGTGTTTTAGAAAATTTTGTTCTAAAACATACGAAAAAAACTTCTTTTTTAATTGAATGGTCAAAATATACTTTTTGCTTATAATATTTTAATAGTTCATTTTATTAATCGAAATACACCTCTTTTAAATTTATATTAAAAATTAAGAATCTAATTTTCAGATTTTGCACGGGCCCCAAATTTTTTGCTCCGACCCTGATTTTAAAAAGAATAAAGTACGTAAATCTATGCACTAGTTCTCTTTGGCGACATGTTCTTATCCTCAGATTTTTCAAAGTATCTAATTGGAGGGGAATATATGTTGCACATTATTGGCAACAACCACCTTCGGTTTTCCTAGCTCCCACCCTTGAAAAAGTATGTGTAACATTTAAGCCATGTGTAACCTTTTTTATCTCTTACCTATGTCACGCAATCAACTAGAAAGATTATTTCTTGTTAGAATAATATAAGATTCTGGAAAGGGCTATTCTCTAACACCTTGAGATTTTAGATGAGCTGGTTACTCAACATGGTATCAGAGCTTAGGCTGGCGGGAGAACTAAGGTTCGATTTATGCCCCAAAGATGGGCGCCCGTGATCCACTCTTCGACCCATAAATGGGCTTTCGAGTGAGGGGGAGTGTTAGAATAATATAAGATCCTGGAAAGGGCCATTCTTTAACACCTTGAGATTTTAGATGAGCTGGTTCCTTAACATTTCTTTCAAAAATAACATCAAGGAAGCGTTTGGATGTATTATAGGATAAGAATCGAGAATGAGAATGAGAATGAATGGTACGAAAATATGGGTTAATAGAAATGAGAATGAAATAGAAATCTATAAAATATGGTGGATTTGATTTATTCACCAAGAGAGAATGGAGTTCCTATTCCCCACCACCAAATTGATAATCCAAAAATTATCACATGAATTTAAGATTCCAATTCCCGTTAACCGGACACATTAACCATCAAACAAATATCCCCTAAATCGATCGAGTTGTGCAACAACTTCTTATGAACATAATTACCGTCAGTTATATTGATCAGCCATATTCAGTTGGAAAAAGAATAAAAATGATCAACGCATGATGGGTCATATTTATAACAGTCGCTTATAATCTCTATTTTTTGTAGCGTTAAAATGATAATCGTATCACCGATCATCACCTATTTAGTGTAGTGGTGTAGTGGTACCTTTCTCATCTAGAGTTCGGACCTTATCAAAAAGACGGTAGATATATATAATTGTGTTTAACTAGACAAAAATTGAGAATTGTGAAATTTGATAATCTCTTTAGTTTTACTTATGAATTTTTGAAAAATTAAAAACTCAAATTCGGTAAATTAAATATTTGATGCAAACTAATAATTTTAAAATTTGTAAAAGTCACTAGTTATCACAATTCTTATTCGTACACGTGAGGACATATTAAAAATATTTATGTGAACGTAAATATGTCCATAATAATCATTTTTTTTTCATTTATTATATATATATATATATATATTCAGTTATTACGAACCCCACTGTAGCTATCACATTATTGACACCCAATAAGTCTTTATACTTTAGATACAGAGAATCGCTCTTCATTGGCAAGCAATAATTGGAAAAAAGGTGGAAGCTAATAATGCACTCACAATTAAAATTTAAAGAGGAGATTAAATTTTGATATTTTACCTTGGTTTTACAAAAATAATAAACAAAAGAAGAATATAGTATACAAGAATGTGTATGGGGGCTCCACTGTGCACTATGTTTGGCTGGATGGTTACTTATTTGTTGTACAGAAAACGACTATGCTAGCTATGCCCTAACTTTCAACTTGCGCGTATGAAGGGCATCAATGCTACTAAAAGTTACCAAGTTCTATTCTCTGCCTTATTTTTTTTTTGAAAATTTATGAAAAATACTTATGTTTTTTAACCTATTCAAAGAAATACAGTATTGCATATGTGGGTGCATAAAATGTTGCTCGAAATTGCAAATGTTGGTTTTCATACAAGGTTGCAAATGTTGCATTTAAGATTGTAACGTATTTCTGAAAATATTTTTTTAAAAAAATATTTATATCCTAATTAATTACAGATTCACACCTAAGAGATGATAAAAGAGTCAAACTTTTAGTGTCGGTGAAGGAACAAGAGTTCAACCAATTGTAACAACTCTTTGTTGACTAGACCTGGAAAATCGTTCTTGTCGTATACTTCCGTGTCGTATATTTTGGTGTTTCGTGTACTTCAAGGTCAAATACAAAACCGACATGTTTAGGGTTCGTATACTTTCGTGTTCATATACTTTCATTTCGTGTCGTTTCGTGTTGTGTTTTTTGTGTAAAATTGAATATTAATATTAATTGAAATAAATAAATAAAAATATAAGTTTTTAGATAACAAATTTATGAAATATATTAAAAATATATATTTAGATCACATTTACATATAGATTATAAAATTAAATAATTGTTTTAAAGATAAATACGCATATTTGTATAATAAATATACATATATTTATTATAAATATTAATATTTAATTATAACATTTATTTATGTCGTATACTTTGTGTCGTGTATTCGAAGGGAAAACACAAAATCGATACTAAATCTCGTGTTCGTGTGTTCTCGTGTTGTATATTAAAAAGGCAAACAAAAACAGTAAATTTTCGTGTCATTTCGTGTCGTGTAAGTCGTCCCGTGTTCAAAATTATCGGGTATATTGTTGACCAGCTTGTTTTTGTTCATATAAAAATTCCAAATATATACAATGTTAACATCTTAATGTTAACATCTTAATCCAGTACTGCTATCTTTCTCGCTTCTTTTACAAGAATTCGGAATTCGCTAGATGTTGGGAATCCAAAATTTGTTACTCAATGTACAAACAAAGCTGGAAAAATGAATGCAGTATTTTCAAAACACAAAAGGCTAAACCTGAAACCATTACCTAAAAATAGGAAAGCTCAATGTACAGAGCATAGTACACTATCTAGCTAGTAGCTAGCAAGATCAGGAAACTTCATTAGGCAAGTGGCTGCAGCCTGCAGGGCACACAATCTCTGGCTCACATGTACTACTACACCAAAACCCAATTTACAGTTTCATAATTGCTCAGTTTTGAATTGATGAGTTGAAACCTAAGCGTATCTGATTCGTCAACGACATGTTTTTCAGTTTGATACGATGTAGTGTAAAATCTTCCAAGTTACTGTATCCATCTAACTAAAACACATCTAACTAAAACACTGACTGGTCATGTCATTTATTTGTTTCATAGCGTTTTAGGCAATCCAATTAGCCAAAAATGGGAACTTCGTTTAGCAGTCTTTCTAACGATTTTTATAAGTTTACTTGTAATATAGCACTCTACTTATAAATTTTATTCAAATTAAAACTTAGATTCTAAACTTTAATTTGATATAAATATTAAAAATAACTTTTTTGTAGTTATCCTCAATTTACGTGAGAAAAAGTCAAAAACAGATAAAACGGAATAAAGGGAGTATCAACTTTCCTAAAAATATAATGGGAGTATCAAAATCCGTTACATGCTAGCCATATCATTTAATAAAATTTTTAAAAAAGATTTTTAGAAATTTAGCACTACTCTTTGTTGTAGTAAAAAGGCCATGGTTTAGTTTAATTAGTCAAAGACAAATAGTAATTTTTTTTATGACAATAAGGTAATTAGTAAAATTAGTATTTCAGAAAAGATATGATATATCTTATAAGGTAAATGAAGCATATCAAACCACATTTCATAGGTTCTATTTTGCCACTGTAACTATATAAGATGTTGGAAATAATTACATTACAACAACATAGAGGAAATTATATAACATATTTAGCAAGTCAAGACCAAGATAACAATTAACGAAACAAAACATGTAGGTTAACATCATTCATATCAGTAACAAGAAAAACAAAGAAAGACCAGAAAGCGTAGCAGTAACCATAGTTTTAACACAGTGAAAAGAAATAGAAAAAATAGTGGTAGCAAACAGGTACAATTCAACAAGAAAATGATCAGCTGAGTTGCCAGACCTTGCTCGAAGCCCTGACTGCTCTTGAAGAGATAATTGCCCGCACCTGCTGCGTTGGGTTGCTTGCAATGCCTCCTCCAGGATAAAACAGCTCAGGACTTGATGTTCACAGCAACAACAAATCCAACTCTGACTAGCACCTCAGTCGCCGGAAAAATCAGCAGCTCACAGAATAGTGTTTGGGAGAGAAGAGAAAGCAGAGAGAAAAAGAGAATGTAGGTGCGGTGTGTAAAACTCAACAACTTAATCCTCTATTTATACTAGAGGGTAAGTGTAATTGGTCACCCTAATTAATTTTAGAACTAAACTGCACATTTATTAAATAAATCAAAACTGATGAAAAATAAAATGTAACAGTTTTGCATTTATCTCACACATTATATAAGATTTAATTTTTAATTTGAATATATTATCACAAGTTATATATCAAATGTCCAAGTTCAATCTGACTAAGCCCACTTACAAAGTGACTCAGCCCAATTCAGAAACCGAACCCAGCCCAACAGTAATAACCCAGCCCAAACTGATAAATAAATTCTAATTATAATATTAAATCACAAATAAATAAAATCCTCGCCCAGGTCACCTCGCGTACGCGAGACGCCGAGACATTCTCCCAAATCGCCCTCCGGTCCGGTGCGGTGCGGTGCGTGGCGGGGTGGCGGCGCGCGTGCGCGGGTGTGTGCGCGCGCGTGAAGCACACAAGAACACAATGCACCATCACACACCTTAGTAGTTGTACACTACCCATGTGTGTGATACAATATAAAGCCTACACCCCCTTTATTTATTTTTAATGCGGGACAAAACACATTCTCAATTTTTTCAAGCTCTTTCAAGCTAACTTCAACTCTAATTCTCTATGGATTTCATTAAGAAAAAATCTTAAAACCATACATAAAAGTTTAAGTTCACATATCATGGAACAACTTCCAATCATTTGATTTTAGGATTATCATCAAGAACATAATAAAAATTATGATCTAAAATCCATTTTTCTAACATAAGATTACATTGACAAAAACGACACCATTTTTAACTGGAAATGATGATATGAAATAGTGTGTCCAATTTCAAATGAAAAAGCTACCAGTATCGGAAAGTCTAGGTTTCCTACGAAATAAATTATATTTGCGATTTAAATATATATATAATTTTTATATGTTTGCAACTTTAAATATACTCCTATTTCAATCATAATACGTTACGATTTTTCTTTCACATGTGTAGTGTACGTAGTATATATATAACAAAACATTTAATATAATTAGTATTTATGAAATTAATTTGATTCATATTGACATATTAAAACTTCTACATCAGCAAAGTTTAAGCTCTCTAGATTATCCTGATAGGTAAAATACTAAGCTGCCAGCTGTTAGATTAGAATAATAGACTTTCCCTCCATTTTTCATAAGTTTGAATAGATATGTATATATGTAAACTAGAACATTCATTTTGTACTAACTTTCTTCTTCAATAGGATTTCATCTTTCACAGAATGTAACATGGTATCAGAGCTGGTGTAGACGATTTAAATGGCGATTTCATAAGTTCTTCATCATTCTTCGATGTTTTACTATTGATTTTACATAATCATCACTCATACATAAAATCAGGTTCATTCGATCTCTTATAGATTGCTGAATTAGAGTTAAATCTTCGATTTCTTGACAAACTGAATGCGTGTTTTTTTTATATATACATTGTTCTTAGTGATTGTGTGATAACGCGTGTTCTTCGTCTTATCTGAACAATTTTGTAGACTTTTCTCTTTGTTCTTGCTTCGAAATCTGAAAAATTGATTACTAAACCTAATCACTAAATTCTTCTAATACTGTGAATGTTCATCATCTATGAATGCTAAATTTCTGTCTGATTGTGTTTCCTTATTGAGAAATTCTGTTATAAATCACTGATCAGTTCTCATTTCTTATTAAATTGTTGCACACTAAGTGTTTGTCAAAATTACTCTGAAACACCTCTTACCTCTAAAACATTTCTTACCTTATTCAAAGCCTAAACACAATGACTACACAAACAAATCAAACTACAACTAATCAGACACATCAAACAAATCAAGATCCTTCAAGTATTTACTATATTCATCTATCTGATGCTTCTACAACTCAGTTAGTATCCATAAAGTTTAATGACACTGGTTTTCATAATTGGAAACGTTCGATGATGTTAACTCTTTCTACAAAGAATAAAATCGGATTTGTGAATGGAGCTATACCTGTACCTGAAGTTACATCTGATGAGTATTAAATACTGGTCAAGATGCAACGATCTTGTTATCTCTTGGCTAATTTTCAATCTAGATGAAAGTATTGCTAGAAGTGTGTTATTCATGAGAACTTCACATGAAATATGGAATGAACTTGAAGATCGATATGGTTTTGCATCGGTTTCACAAATCTATTCTTTGGAACAATAACTGTCATAAATTAACCAAGGACAAGATTCTGTTTCTGAATTTTTTACTGAAATCAAGACTTTGTGGGATGGTCTTGAAGATGCCGATCCACTTCCTCGTTGCACCTGCAAGTTGTGCACATGTAATCTAACTCAAAGGTTACAGATAAAACAACAAGAACAGAAAATGTTAGGAATATATGTGCATTAGTTTGATGATATGTTTAACAAAACACTTAAGTAGAAATCTAGTGTTTGTAGCCTCAACGGATAAGACCATTTTGGCTATCCGTTGATGGTGTAGCTTTACTTAGAAATAAGTCTAGTGTTGTAGCACATTTCAGTCTCTGAATTTGAGATATAATTCTTAAATGTTGAGGGAAATTATAAGTCATGTTGACTACTAGAGGATATGCAGATAGGAAGGCCAATTGTAAATATTTCATGCCTTGTAATCTTGTATAAATGAAATGGTGTCAACGGATAACTTAAAGACCTTCAACGGATGAGAAACAAAGCTTCAACGGATGTCTCTAAAGCTTCAACGGATAACATCCTTCAACGGATGAGTGCATCAACGGATAGAGCTTTAACTGCTAACACATCAACGGATAAAGCCATCAACGGATGAAGGCTTCAATGGATGTTCTGTTAAATAGCAGTTGACAAGTGGTAGTTGTACCTACAAACAGAGGCACATGGGTTGACAGAGACAACTGAGATGTGGTAGCCTAATTCAGGAATATCAGAAAAAGCAGCCGTTCTACTCTAGCATAAAGAGGCAATAGTCAACAATGCACTGGAGTAAAATGGAGTAGAAACAAGTGGAGAACTTATTTTATTATTGTACTTTTTATCTTTGTCTTCACTTGTAAACTTGGTGATATATAAACCAAGTAGCAGCTAGTAATTAGAAAAGAATTTTTTCCAGAGCTGTTTAGAAAAATCTTGAGAGAAAAATTATCTAGTTTGTACTAGGAAGCAGCTGTGATCAACTTCTTGAATCACAGATTTTCTGAAATACCATCTCTGGTGGAACAACAATCCACCAGAAAAGTTTTTAAGGTCTGTTGTGTTCTTTACATTAGTGTTTGAATATATATATATCTGTCTGTATTAGCTTAAAGCAATTCATACACTTGTTTATCTTAAACACATAGCCTTTGAAACTGCTCAAAACTTGAAAAAGTTTTGAGATTTACATTCAACCCCCCTTCTGTAAATCTCATTGTTAGTTCATTAGGAATAACAGAAAATCTTGCAGTTTATGATGAAGGTATCTGATAAATATGGAACAGTGAGGAGCAATGTGTTAATGATGAAGCATCTGCCAATAATTGCACAAACATACAGACTCTTTGCACATAAAAAAACACAACGAACTCTCTTTTGTGCCTCAAAATCAAGCCATGGCTTTTTATGCATACAAATATAGGACCAATTCAGGATCAAGGAACTATGGGCTTAACAGATCAAACAACTCTTCTGGAAATGGTAGGCAACAAATCTACAAGACGGAAGCGGATACCTCAAAATTTGGCTACAAAGCTGATTCTAGAACTGATATTACTGGCTTCAAAAGGAACCAAAAGCCTGCTTACTTCTGAACTAATTGTCAAATTTCTGGATATAGTATTGAGAGATGTTTCAGAATTCATGGATTTCCTCCAGGCTTCCAAAATAGACAAGAAAAGATGGTTGTTGCATTGTCTCACAATCAAACTGAAGAACCAAACTCAGATTTATCAGATAATGTAGGTAACCAACCTGTAACTCAAGATCAGCACAATCAGCTAATGAATTTATTTTCTCAAAACAAAATTGGATCATTAAATGCTCAAGTTGCTGAGACAAAACATGCCTTATTGGCAGGTAATTTTTGTTCGTTCTCCACTCATCACAATATTTGGTTAATTGATAGTGGATCCACACACCAAATTTGCCCAAATTTAGAGATTTTTGATCAATTTGAAGAATCTAAAGAAAAGGATAACTTTATAACAATTCCAGATGGAAGCAGAGTCAAAGTTCAACACACTGGCACTGTAAAACTAAACAGTGATATCATCTTGCAAGGAGTCTTATAATCCCCAGATTTTCAGTTTTAACTGATTTTTGTCAACAAATTATGTGCAGATTTATATTGTAAAGTTAACTTTACTAATGAATGTTGTTACATTCAGGACCTTTTGCAGAACAAACCTCAGATTCTTCTTGATAGATTAACAAATGAATTGTATAGTGTCTCTCCACAACTGGATAATACAGTCAATGCTTATTATTTTAATGTTGTTGAAAAAACTCAGATATGGCACATCAGGATGGGTCATCTACCTTTCTGTCAGATGAAGATGATATTTCCAAATCTGCTAGTTAAAGACTGTCAATTAAATACTGTTTGTCATATTTGTCATGCTGCTAGACAAACTAGGAAATCCTTTCCATCCAATTTCATTAAGACTGTAAGTCCTTTTGAGTTACTTCATATTGATTTGTGGGGGATTTATAAAACTAAATCTTTGTCAGGATGTTCTCAGTTTATTACAATAGTAGATGACTTTACTAGACATACATGGGTTCATTTGCTTAAATTCAAATCTGATGCACCTGCAATTCTGGTAAATTTTATTCAATATGTTGAAACACAGTTTAAGTCTACAGTTTTATGCATTAGAAGTGATAATGCACCAGAACTCTGTGAAGGTGCTGCTAAATCTTTATATCAAACTAAAGGAATTATGCATCAAATTAGTTATGCTTATACTCCACAACAACATGGTGTTGTGGAGAGAAAGCTTAGACATCTCTTTGAGACAGATAGAGCCATCTTTATTCAAGCAAAGTTTCCTGAAAATTTTTGGGGTGAAGCCATTTTATGTGCCACATATCTAATTTTTTGAATGAGGTTTTTTTACCAGCAATGACTTCTCCTGTTTCATCATCTGATGATCCTATTGTTGTTAATACACCATATTCCTTACCTGTTCCTCCATCTACAATAAGCAATTCTATACCTTCTAGTTCTAATCCAGAAAACTCTAGTTCTTTACTTGATTTAAGTGAAGAGCAGGTCATTTCATAACCCGTTAGACATTCCACAGAAATAAGTCATAACCATCATATCTGAATGATTATCACTGTCATTTATCATCACAATATGCCTTCTCTGCCTCATATAACTGGTGCAACCTTGTACTTGTTTCAGTTCTTTCTACATCTTGTTATAGTCTGCTAGCTGCACAATCTGTCATTAAGGAACCCTCTTGTTATGTAGAAGCATCTTTACATCCCCTTTGGAAATAAGCTATGAGAAAAGAAATACAAGCACTTGTGGGTAACCATACTTGGGATATTGTTGATTTACCTATAGGAAAGAAGCCCATTGGCTGTAAGTGGGTCTTTAAAGTAAAGTAACATGCTGATGGATCTTTGGAAATATGCAAATCCAGGCTTGTAGCTAAGGGATTCAATCAGAAATATGGCATAGACTATTTAGAAACTTTTAGTCCAGTTGTCAAGATGTCAACAGTTGGATGTATCATTGCATTAGCAGCTAGCAAGAAATGGAATATTCATCAACTAGATGTTAATAATACCTTCTTACATGGTGATTTGCAAGAAGAGGTCTATATGACAGTTCCTGTAGGTATACCTAATCCTCTCAATCGAGTTTGTAGACTCAGGAACTCTCTTTATGGTTTGAAACAAGCATCCAGACAACGGTCATCCAAACTAGCCGTGTAACTTATTCATCAAGGCTTTAAATAGTCAAAAAGTGATTATAGTTTATTCATTCATAAAACAGATCATGATATTATAATCATAGGTGTTTATGTGGATGATATTATTGTAACTGGAAGCAATTCTTCTCATATACAACATATTAAAAATCATTTAGATTATACATTCAGTATCAAGGATCTTGGAAGACTATATTATTTTTTAGGAATTGAAATATCTTATTTTCCTGATGGTATAACTCTCAGTCAGAAGAAGTTTACACATGATCTACTTGATTCTTGTCTTGCTGATGTTAGTATTAAGGATGCTACTCCTCTACCACTGCATCTCAAGCTTACAGCTTCTGAAGGTACACCATTATCTGATCCTGAGTTATATAGGTTTCTGCTAGGAAAGTTCAATTACCTTACTAATACAAGGCCTGATTTGAGTTATTCTGTTAAATTGCTGAGCCAATTCATGCACGATCCTTATGATTCTCATTATGCTGCTCTCTTACACACTTTGAGATATGTTCATCATACATCAGTCCAAGGTATTTTGTTAAAAGGATCAGATAAATTGACATTACAAGCCTTTTCTGACTCAGATTGGGCTTCAAGTCCTGATTCTAGACTCTCAGTCACTGGATATGTCTTACTCTTTGGACAATCACCCATTATTTGGAAATAAAAAAACAATCAACCGTTTATCATTCCTGTTCTGAAGTAGAGTACAGGGCCATGGCATCAACTGCTTCAGAAGTCACTTGGACTGTGAGATTACTACAAGAGTTGGGTGTACATGATCTTTTTCTGGTTACCTTGCACTGTGACAATCAGTCGGCTATCCATATAGCAAAAAACCCAATGTTTCATGAACGTACGAAATACATTGAGGTCGATTGTCACTTCATACGGGATAAAGTGCTTGAATGTCTCATTCAACTTACTTACCTGCCTACACAACATCAACTTGCAAACATTCTTATCAAAAATGTTCCCTCTCCTCAATTACAGTTATTATCTTCCAAGTTAGGAATGGTTAATTCTATACAAAAAATCATTCCTAACTTGAGGGGGCTATTGACATATTAAGACCTCCTCATCAACAGAGTTTAAGCTCTCTAGATTATTCTGATAGGTCAAATACTAAGCTGCCAGCTGTTAGACTAGAATAACAGACTTTCCCTCCATTTTCATAAATTTGAATAGATCTGTATATATGTAAACTAGAATACTCATTTTGTACTGACTTTCTTCTTCAATAAGATTTCATCTTTCACAGAATGTAACAAATCAGATGGAAGACAATGACTGGTTCATGAGAAACAAAGTTATATATGCTCTTATTCCAATTATAATTGCGGGTGGCAGTGTACGTAGCATGTATGTGACAAAAGATATAATATAATTGGTATTTATGTGACAAAAGATACAAAGCCATTAAAAAGGAGAATGAAAGTTCATAAAATTGGGAATGAATGGAGTTGGATTACGTTTAAGTATGAAAACGTTCCAACGTTCTGCTTCATATGTGGAATCATCGGTCACACAGATAAGTTTTGCAGCAAATTATTTGATACACCATAGAATGAGATAGTCAAGCCATATGGAGTGTGGATGAGAGCTCAACCTCGACGATAGAATAATCTAATAGGTTCGAAGTGGCTGAGAAATGGTGGAGAGGTCACGCCGAAATCATCAGGCATTGCAGGAGATAAATGAAATCCGGTGCCGGACAAAGTTGTTCAGCATGTAGTTTCAGTTCCTGATTTTTCGGTGATAGATAAGGATGATAAAATTATTGGAGGTGTTACACAATAGAAAGATATGATGAGCGGTAAATCAAGAATTTCAAATAAAGGGGATATATCTGATGGAGGGAAATCCGATACAGGTGTCAAAAGTATTATTGTGGAAAATAAAAAAAGAAGGAAAAATTATGATGGAGAGGAATCTATAGGTTTTAATACGGAAATTGGGCATGTGTCAGAAAATGAGAATATGGATCAAGATGTTTTAATTAGTGGGCTAAAAAACGGATTTGGGGCGGGTTCTGAAAGTCGGGCCCGCATAGGATTATGACAACCTTTAGCTGGAATTGCTTGTGGGCTGTTCAATTCCTAAAGGATCAAACGATCCAAAAGAAGCCCAATATAATTTTACTCAGTGAAACTCTTTACAGAAAAGAAAAGGTTGAAAATGTAAGAAAAAGAATAGGTTTTGAAGGTGACTTTGCTGTTGATTGTCAGGGGCAGGGAGGGGGGTTGGCAATGTTCTGAAGGAATAAGGAAGAAATCACAGTCCAGTCTTATAGTACCAACCATATAGACGCGATTGTTGGAATCCAAGGGTGGCCTCATTTTAGACTAACTGGGTTGTATGGCGAGCCTAACAGGTTGAAACGTAGAGAAACCCGAGATCTTATTCGAAATCTATATACTCACAATCAGCTTCCTTGGGTAATAACCGGCGATATGAACAAAGTTTTGGGTCAAGCTGATAAAAGAGGCGGTCCTTTGTATCCTTCATGGTTAATTAATGGTTTTAATGAGGTGCTAGAAGAGTATGAGCTTCATGATATGGAGCTCCAAGGTTACCCTTTTATGTGGGAAAGAGGACACATCACAGACAAATGGGTTGAAATACGTCTTGACAAAGCTGTAATGTCTAGTTCGTGGCTGAATTTGTTTAAAGATGCAAGATTAGTCAATCTTGAGATCTCAACCTCGGATCACAGTCCTATATTACTCGAGCCAATAGTATCTACTGACTTACCAAGAATTAGAAATCTTAAGTTTGAAAATGCTTGGCTTCGTGAGCCAGTTTGCAAATTAATTGTAGGGACTCGTGGAGTAAAAACCAGGACCAAAGTTTGCCAGTAAAAATAGCCAGATGCATTGAAGAAGTGGCTGCTTGGGGTCAAGACTTTACTGGTAACTTTCGTAAGAGGATCGTGAAGTGCAAGAAAGTCATAAAAAATACTAAGGGGCGAAGAGATATGGAAGCCATCCAAAGACATCAATGTGCAACAAAGGAATTATCAGAAATTCTTACTCAAAGAGATTTTTTGGAAACAGAGATCGAAGCAGTTGTGGTTAAGGGAAGGGGACAAGAATAGCAAATTTTTTCATGCCACTGCTCGATCCCGAAGGAAGAATAATCAAATAAAGTTCCTGTTGAATGAAGAAGGAAATCAGGTGGATTGGGAAGGGGGTTTGCAGGAGTTAATGATAGAATATTTTAGTAGTTTGTTTACTTTATCGGAGTCAAACTGGAATCCAGTTATCAGCTGTATTGATAGGAAAATCACAGTCGAGCAGAATGAAGCTATGCTGAAATATATTGAGGACCAAGAGGTAAGGCAAGCAATCTTCCATATGCACTCTGATAAATCCCCGGGACTTGATGGGATGAGTCCGGGCTTCTATCACAAATATTGGCAAACAGTTGGAGGTGATGTGATTCGAATGGTCAGGGCATTTTTTGATACAGGTAATCTAGGAGAGCAGTATACAGATACCAATATTGTCCTTGTCCCGAAGAAGAAAAATCCTCAGTACATGGCATGTCTTAGGCCAATATCTCTCTGCAATATCAAGTACAAGATCGCATCAAAGGTACTTTCTAATCGCTTGAAAGAAGTATTTAATTTAATTATTTCTGAAGAGCAGAGTGCCTTCATTCCAGGTCGTTTAATCTCTTTCTGATTTCTTTTGAAATTATCCACTATATGAAGCGTAAAATAAGAGGCAAGAAAGGATGGATGGCTTTGAAACTCGACATGAGCAAAGCCTATGATAGGGTGGAGTGGAGTTATATTAGAGCTATGCTTCTTAAATTGGGTTTTGCTGACTCAATTACTGATCTTTTCATGCAATGTGTGACTACAGCTCGGTATACGATAGCTCACTCGGGTAAAGAATTTGGAAACATAATTCCTCATAGGGGTCTGCGTCAAGGTGACCCTCTCTCCCCTTATCTGTTTCTATTCTGTATGGAGGGCTTATCAGCTTTTATCAAGTCTTATGAACGATGAGGTCTGATCAAAGGAATTAGAGTAGCCAGGCCATCAGTGTCCCGCATATTTTTCGTGGATGATAGTTATATATACTGTCATGCCACTAAAGAAGAAGCTACACAAGTAATGGAGATTCTAGCTATTTTCGAACAAGCATCTGGACAAAAAATAAACACAAGCAAATCTAGTGTTTTTTCAGTCAAAATGTGAAGCAGGGGATCAAGGATGCAGTAACTGAAATTTTGGGTTTTCGCGAAGCTAACTCCAATACTCAATACCTCGGACTTCCAAATTGTATGAATAGAAATCAAACGGAAGTCCTAGGATATTTGAAGGACCGAGTTAGCAACAGAATTCAAAGTTGGGATGGTAGTCTTCTAAACAGGGGCGGTAAAGAAGTTTTACTCAAGATAGTAGCACAGTCAATTCCTACTTATGCAATGTCGGTCTTCTTACTGCCGCTACAGATGTGTAAAGACATGGAACATATTAATGTGCAAGTATTGGTGGAAATCAGGGAAGAAAGAAAAAAACATTCATTGGATGAGTTGGGAGCGTATGTGCGTCTCAAAGTTGTATGGAGGTCTTGGGTTTCGAAACATCCATAAGTTTAATATCTCTTTACTAGGGAAGCAAGGTTGGCGTTTAGTCACAAGTCCAAACTCACTAGTGGCTCGAATATTCAAAGCAAAATACTTCCCAAATGAGAGTTTTCTGGGTGCTAAATTAGGTGCAAATCCGAGTTTCGTTTGGTGTAGCCTTTTAGCAACTCAACATCTCTTAAGACAGGGTCTGGGGCGAAGAGTGGGTGATGGCAGATCAGTGCAAATTGAGAACGAACCGTGGTTATCGAGCACTGAAAATCCGTTTGTAATGACTGAAAGTGAGTCTATTAAAGGTCAAACAGTATCAGCTTTGATGGTCCCTAATGAGAGGCAGTGGGATGCAGATTTGATTAAAGATATTTTTACAGGACGAGATGTCAATCTTATTCTTGCTACTCCGCTATCAAGTGGGAATATAAACAGCTGGTATTGGAGAAAAGAGAAGTGTGGGAACTACTCAATTAAAACAACATATATTTTGCTTCAAGAATCAAAGCACCTGCCCAACCAAATTGGTAATACTAGTTTCTGGAAAAGACTTTGGAATTTACTAGTTCCTCCAAAAATCAAAAATTTTATGTGGCGTGCTATTACGGGGTGTCTTCCAACGAGGGACATGTTTAGAATGAAATGGGTTAATGTTAATGTGGTATGTGCTCTCTGCAACAGTGAGGTGGAAACTGTGAACCACTTGTTGTTAGAATGCTCATTCACAAAATTTTGCTGGAGAATGGTTGGTACTCGAAATGACAATACTACTCAGGTATCTTTCTCAGATTGGGCTTTAAATGATTACAATGTGTGTAGTAGTGATGAACGTCAAATGGGTGCTATGCTTTGCTGGACGAGTTGGAAGTGTAGAAACGATTTAGTGAGGAATCAAAAGTGCATGGAAGTAGCAGAAGCCATACATTCAGCTAGAGTGGCTCTTAGTCAATGGAAAGAAGCTCAGGACAAATTTCTCGATTGATCTTGGGGATTTCTAAACCCAGACGACGGTGATGAGCTATGGACTCCTCCAACTGAAAATACGACTAAGATAAATACTGATGCTGAGGTTTATGATTCTTCTAATCGATACACCTATGCGTTTGCTGAAAGAAACTATAAAGGAGAGTTGTTGGAAGCTTGATCCAGCTGTAAAGAAGGAAGAACCACTCCAGAATGTGCTTAAGCCATGGGCATAAGGGAGGCTTTGAGTTGGATCAAAAAAAGGCAGATGCAGAGGGTAGTGGTGGAAACAGACTGCCTTGTAGCTGTCCAAGCTATCAGAGGTAGTGCAGCAATGTCATCGTACTTTGGAGTCATAGTTCAGGAGTGCAGGGTCCTTATGATGGAAGTGAAAGACAAAGGCGTAGTCCTTAAGTTTGTAAAGCGATCCGCGAATAGTTTAGCTCATGCATTTGTAAGCTGTAGTTATTCTGTAGCTGACCGCATATTGAAGACAAATGATGTCTCTTCAGAAATTATTCATGTACTTGAGAATGATCTGAATTAATGAAAGTATCTATTTCTCTGGCAAAAAAAAACTTGAATTAGGTGGAAGAAAATGGCTAATTCATGAGAAACAAACTTATGAAGAAAATTTTGGGTTACTTCCGACGAATATTTATTACTTTATAATAATTTATTTTTAATTAAATTCTTGCTAGGTTGTGGTTTTAAACTCAAAACTTACTACAAAAAAATCACCTTGTGACGATATTTTTTTAGATAAAATTTATACATGTGACGAAATTAGATATTTGTGACAAAATTTGTACTTGCGATAAATTCACTACAAGAAAAACGCGATCATACAACACCCATCACACAACGCTTGGCCGAAAAATTGTTGCCCAGAATTTTTATACAACAGTTTTTTAAAAACCAAAAAACAGGCGTTGACTGATATATATTACTACAAGCAAAACAAAACTGTTGTCTAGTAAAACAAGTCAGACAAATCTTTTCATAAACCTCATGTTGTGTGAATGACAAACTTATAGCATTACCACAACGCTATAAAATCCATTGTCTAGTTCTTAGAGGCAGACAACACTTTCTAACTTCATGGTGTGCAAGTGAGTAAGTTTGCACAACGATTTTTAAATGATATGTCTGAAAGATATTGAGACAACGTCTCAATTAACAGTTGTAAAAATGAAACAATTGTTTTTTCTGTTGGTAATTTAAGATGATGTCAAACAACGTACAAGTATAAGTGTTGTCTGAATTAAAAACGACATACAAGTGTTTTTCTATGTTGTAGATTATACTTTCAGACAATGGGCTAATCAATAAAACCGTTGTCTTAGTCTGGTGATTTTTTTTAAAAACATTACCAGAAACAAGGCAAACGTGCCAAACCAAAGGCAACAAGGAAAACCACCCAAACCAGATGCAACAAGCAAATCAACCAACAATCAAGAACTGAAAATAAATAACAGAACCAAGCCAAAGTTATTATGCATGTTCATACAAAGTATAGTAATTGAAAGTACATATAAAAATACTTCAAGAAAGTTGAATTAGTTCATCAACATCCCGCATGTAACTATCCATGTCATCACCACTATCATCTAACTCGGGAAAATTGGGCATGAAACAGTCATTCTCGAGTTCCACTTCGACGGATTCCTCATCTGCATCATTATTATCTTCATGGTACTTTTTCTCGGGCAATTTCAACACCACCGACCATAATTTTTCAGAGGGATCGTCGATATAACAAACTTGTTTAACATGTTTTGCTAAAACAAACGGATCATTCAAAAAACCCAACCTATTCAAATTAATCGATGTATATCCCAAGTCATCGACCTTAATCCCTTTGTTTATATCTACCCAATTGCAAAGAAAAATAGGGACCCTAAAGTGATTATAGTCCAACTCCCATATACTTTTTATAACTCCGTAATATGTATGTGATATGTGCTCAATATTTTGATCCTTACCCTGCACAACCATTGTGTCTGCTTCTACACACACACCACTGCATTGAACTTGACGCATATCATCGCGATCCTTGGTACTAAAGGTAACACCATCCATTCTATAGACACTGAATGTAGGAACATCCTTGTTGGGCTCATATGCAATCCACCTTATCTCGGCCGATATCTCTTTTTCATTGGCCAAATTTGAAGCAATCTGAAAAAAAGGAATTCAAATATGTAAAATAATTCAGATGAGGTAGTAAGTTGTAAAACAGTGGGAAAAAAATACATCAAACGACGCACGTAATACCTTTTCCTTAAACCATTTTGGTAATGTCTCATTTTGCTTGTTTTTAAGCCACATTTCATCATTTTCATATTCCGGATATTTTGTCATTAAAAAGGCCATGTGTTCACTGCATTTAAAGATAAGACAATATAAGTTGGTTGAACTAATGACAGAAAATATATATGCAATTTTTCAAGTAAGGAGAGAGAAAGTGTAAGAAGTTACTCATTATATGGCCTAACAGCAGTGGTATTTTGTAGAACACATAAATGTGCTCCGTGCAAATCAGTACAGCTCGGGGTTATAATCGTTGCACCGGATAATGGCTTGCAAATAGAATCCTTGGTATGCCTGCCTTTTTTTGGTACCCCAATTGTCACTTCTTCATTATCCACCAAATATTCAACTGCCTCTTCTGCAATATAGGCCTCAGCGATGCAACCTTCTGCACGAGCTCGATTCCTTATATATCCCTTGAATGTCTTCATGTATCTCTCAAAAGGATACATCCACCTAAGGAAAATTGGTCTACAAAGCTCGACTTCTCTTACAAGATGAACCGAGATATGAAACATTAAATCAAACAACGAGGGAGGAAAGTATTTTTCAAGCTGACAAAGAATTTCTACCAGTTGCGATTGCATTTTCTCCAGCTTATCAACCTCAATAACTTTACTACAGATCGCTTTGAAAAATAGACAAAACTTGATAATAGTTTTCCTGACCTGTTTTTGTAGTGACGAGCGAATCGTAATTGGGAGCAAGTGATGCAAAATCGTATGGCAGTCGTGAGATTTCATTCCGGTAAGACGAAGATTTTCCATTGAAACCAGGTTCTGAATATTAGAACAAAAACCATCAGGCAACTTCATGCCAAGGAAGGATGAGCAAACAACCTTTTTTTCAGAATGGGTTAGATTCCAAGATGCCAATGGTAACTTCTCCTTTATCCCCGGAGTTTTTGGCCTTAGTTCTGTTCTAATCCCCATTTCAGCCATGTCAATGCGCACAGATTCCTTGTCTTTCATCTTTTTTGGTATATTAAGCATCATACCGAGTAAAGATTCACATATATTTTTCTCGATGTGCATCACATCGAGAACATGTCGAACCGGCAAAAATTTCCAATACTCAAGTTCAAAAAATATAGAAACCTTCTTCCATACAGGTCGAGCATCACCTTTCTTCAATCGTGGTTGGCGTTGTGTTTTACCATAGACATGTCCCTTTAAATGTTGCACTCTTTCAAGTACCTCCTCTCCGGTTAATGGAACTGGAGCTATTTCTTTTTCTACGGTGTTATCAAAATCTTGTTTCTTCCGACGATAAGGATGATGAGGGAGCAACCACCTTCGATGCCTCATGACCACGCACTTACGATAATTGACAAGCCTTGTAGCTTTTGTTTGATCAACACAGATAGGACAACCATTATACCCTTTGATTATATTTCCCGACAAGTTACCATAGGCTGGATAATCACTAATAGTCCATAACAAGATGCCTATTAGCAAAAACTGCTCATTCTTGTAAGCATCGTACACTTGTTTCCCATGACACAACTTTTTTAAATCCTCTATAAGTGGTTGAAGAAACACATCAATATCATTTCCGGGTTGAGTTGGTCCAGATATCAACAAGCATAGCATTATATATGTAACACCCCCAGATCCGGGGTCGGGGATCCGGGTCGTCACGGTCTTTCTTTCCACAATATCACTTCACTTAATTAATAATAAATAACCTTATGCTGTGACCCCACACTAACACACACCACAACCCGTTATAGTCTCAGAGATGAAATTTAAATAAGTACAAGTCTTTGAATCCACAATTTAAAAGTTATTACAACCCAAAATGATTACTTGATAATTTACAGTTAATTGCCATTATTTGCCACAAGTTATAATTATACATAATTGATTCTCAAAAGTAGATGGTCTGATCTACAATAGATCTACCTCTGCTGCTATAGCAGCTACAACATCAACGGGAAGACGCGGGACGCTTCCCACGCGCTTGCGCTGGGTCTGCTGGAGTCTGGTCATCTTTCCTAACTGTTGTTGTGTGATGAAGAAATAAAGCAAGGGTGAGCAGCAAGCCCACCAAAATAATATGTATAATGATTTACAATATATGAGCCTACTCATAATACTCATGAAAGTCTTGGTCAAAAGAAATGAACCAAGTTTGATATCTTAATGCGATGAAGTCGCAAAATATTCAGTATATATACATATATACTTTTCAAAATATTGGAAGTCCTCTTCCATGCATAATATACACAAAGTCCCAGTGTATAACTGTATAAAAAAATATCGTTGCAAGGTGATCTCATATATCTAACCTTGTCTCAACGTTTTTCTGAAAATCTTTGTCATTCATAAGACAATTATTAATTAGATATAAGTTTAAAAGATGAGGTTACCAAATACCCCAATATACTTATATCTTTCCCAATACTACTTGAACTACCACCGTTCAAGTTATAATCAGTTTCAAAAGTTCATCACATAGATGAGACTACAAGACAAGATTTGAATAGATTCAATCTTTGAAATATTATTGAATGAAAAAGTTATGAGATACTTTATTTAGTCCCGATATATATATATCCACATATATATATCTCTAAAACATTTCCTGGAACCTCTGTTATGTAAAGTATGAACATAGTTGCAATATCCAATGAATTTGGAAGGAAAAGAAAACCTTTGGCATAAACCAGATATCTTGCTGATCAGGCAAAGATACCCATAAGTAACCTTTTCTACTAGTAGATGGACGAATTCCCCACTGGTCATCACCCTGGTCATAATTAGGACCTTATGCTGGACTGCCACTCAGCCACTTTTGCATTTGATGGACTCCCACTGAGCCACTTACACTATCATGGACGCCCACTGAGCCCATGTTGCTTATGCCGACTCAATAGATGGACTTACTTCCCGAACGTTGGGTAAGTAATCAATTCATTTACCAAAACTGCAACCTTGTTGCGAATATAAAATACACCACAGAGCCGGATCCCTCAGGTTTTAAGCGAGTATTTAAATCCCCTTAAAAAGAAAGATCTTAAATATAAAATGAGTTTTGGGATCCGCTCTAACTTTTAAAAATCATTTTGAAGACTCGAAAACACTTTAAAGAGTGTTTGGAGTAAAGCTGATTTAATGAAGTAAATCAGTCCCCAGAATATTTAGAAAATGACTGAATATTATTATTTAAATAATATTCCCATAAAGAATAATTTTTTATAAAAATAATTGAAGTAGAAGTTTTAAAACTTATACTTGAAACGAGTATTAAATAACCAAAGATATACTTATATGAAAGTATTATCTTTATTTGAATAATCGAAAATAAGTTTGATTATTAACACTTTATTCTCTAATGAAATAAAGAATATATTTCAGTAATAAGCGGAGTCATAATACCTCGAATGAATATTATAAATAATATTCATTAAATAAAATAAAGGAGTCATACATCCTCAAATGAATATCCAAGTAATATTCAATAATAATATAAACTGAGTCATAAGCCCTCGAATGAATATTCAAATAATATTCAAATAATAAAATAAACTGAGTCATAAGCCCTCGAATGAATATTCAAATAATATTCAAATAATAAAATAAACTGAGTCATAAGCCCTCGAATGAATATTCAAATAATATTCAAATAATAAAATAAACTGAGTCATAAGCCCTCGAATGAATATTCAAATAATATTCAAATAATAAAATAAACTGAGTCATAAGCCCTCGAATGAATATTCAAATAATATTCAAATAATAAAATAAACTGAGTCATAAGCCCTCGAATGAATATTCAAATAATATTCAAATAATAGAATAAAGGTATCGAATAAACCTTATTCGATCCATAGTTTTAAAAACTATATCCATATATATATATAAATAAATATATATATATAATATACTCGGGAATATCGACTCCCGGTTTAGAAATATGTTCACCTTTTATCCCCTATACTAAGGGTATCCGCAACTACTTGCTTATTTCTAGCATAGGTATTATGCAACTATAAGCATTGAAATCAACAGATAGATAACCAGATTACGAAACAGACATGCATATATACCATATTAGCATGCTCCAATATATCGCAAAATTTGCTAATAACAATCATGCAATATCACAAGATAATGCATATACATATATTTACATCACAGCAACAGTATAACGGATAGAATACTTGCCTGAGCGACTGGGGGTTACGAATGGCTCGGGACGAGTCTGGTAACCTATAAGCAACAAGTAAGTTGGAATTAAACCAAAGTCACTTGTAAATCTATACCTTAACTAACTTAGACTCTAACGCTCGTTTTGCGCTCACTGATTCGCTTAAGTCACTCGGGTACCCTCGGCTCCACCATTTTTAATAATTTAACCTTTACGAGTTTTAAGGCGATTCCTTCGCGAGTGTCTTACCAACTGCCTAACACACTTACCATAAATGTTTCATACTTCAATTAGTCCTTTTTTGGTCTTTAACCTATGTTTCAAAGTAAGGCGAGGGGAAATATTTCGTTCGCGAAACGCCGTTACTTGAAACGGTCGTTTCTCCTAAACCGTGCATCGGAATCGAACGAACTACATATCAAAACGAAGCTCGTAACACGAGCTATCTAGACATGGCAATGGTCATAATCTAGCAGGGGGTTCTCGGGTCCTAATGTTATGCACAAAAACAGTCTAAAGAAAATCGGACGTTACGACGGCTATGTTTACGCGATTTCCCAAATTTAAACCATTCAAAAACCATCACAATTCAACCTCAATTCAACCATACAACCAACATCCATCCAAAACACATCATAACAGCCCCAACCAATTCAAGTTTAACATTCATACTTATGCCTAAGCTTAACTTTAACCATACTTAAGTTCTTTTAATCAAAACAACAACATTTACCAATCCAACAACATCCCAAAACTCACTAATCTCTACATACACAACCATCAAGCCTCTCATGAACTAAAATACTCATATTATGCTCTTAACATTCAATAGAGATTATACCTTCCTTGAAGCTTTTTAACACAACATAAGAGCTTTGAATGCCTAAAGAACCTTGATCCTTGCTTGTATAACCTTAATCTTTCATAAAAATTCAAGAAAACTAAAGTTATTTCTTGAAGGTTACTATTCACCATCTTCTTCCTTGATTTATAGAAAAAGATTGGCTTGGAATTAGAAGCTTAAACTTATAGGAAGTATGTAACTATCCATAGGGAAGCTTAGATAATTACCTTGCTAAATAGTAAGTGGTGGAGCTTGGATCTTCAAATTTTAAGAAATGGGCCGAGAGCTAGCTTGGGAAGAAAGATATTTTTGTGTTTTGTTTGATGAAAATGAAATGATTTGCTTGGTTGGTTGATTTTTGTGTTGTTTTTGGTTAATGACTTAATTAACCTTGATTTTGTGTGGTTATAATTCAACCACACTTCCTTCCCTTCTATGTCATGCTTGTGTCACCTTGCACATGTCATTATGCTCCCACTTGTCCACACCTTGTGGTTTGATGATGTCACAATCCCTGGCTTCTTGTACAAGCTTGTCTCTTGGTCACTTATTTGTTTTACGGTTCGCTTATCTTTCGTTCTCGTTTATCATTTGAGGGATCATACCCGGGATCTTATTACTTAGGTTCCCTTAACCTTTCTCAATATATTATATTCCTTTTATGATCCTCTCCTATAATCCTTTAATTTCAATCCTTTTTATCCTGTTACCTTATACTCAATTCTCTCCGTATCTTGTGGATTTCCGGGAAAAATCAAAGTGTTCGGAATTGGATTCTGACGATCTTTACATACACTTATATACCACATAGAGTACTAATAATATCCCATAAGATTAATAACAGAACCCCTACATAGCGTGGCATGAAAAGTTTTCTCGTTCAGCAAAAACACTATTCATAAGGGTTTCAAAATTTCTCAAAAATTGGGGTTATTACAATATACTTCCGTTTCATACAAAGCCATGGTGGAAGATTATAAATTGACATCAAAACAGGCCAACATGAGTAATCAAGATTACAGCTACTAAAAGGATTGAATCCATCAGAAGATAGAGCTAACCGTAAGTTTCTAGGATCTGAAGAAAAGTCTGGCCACCTTGCATCGACTTCCTTCCATGTTTGTGCATCAGCAGGGTATCTCAATTTACCATCCTTTAACCTTTCCCTGTCATGCCAAGTCAAGTCCTTAGATGTTTGAGGTGAGTTGAACAAATTCCTCAGACGTGGTATTAATGGAAAATACCATAAAACCTTGGCAGGAATCCCTTCCAATTCATCTCCTTTTTGTTTAACTTCCATCGAGAGGCCTGACAAATGCGGCACTTCGTCTCATCTTCATCTCTCTCTCCACGGTATAGTAAACAATCATTCAGACATACGTGTATTTTTTCATACTCCATTCCCAAGGCACACAAGCTTTTTTTAGCTTCACTGGATGAAGAAGGAAATGTGTTGCCTTGTGGAAGCATAGACCCGACCAAAAGTAGCATTTCAGAGAAGCAAGTATCAGATATTTCATATTTTGCTTTCAAGTTATAAAGCTTTACCAAAGCCTTCATCTTAGTGTATCCTTCACATCCTGGATAAAGAGGTTCATATTCAGATTGAATATGGTTAAACATTTCCGAGGAGTCCAGGGATACATCATCATTTCTACCGACTGGGATTTGATCTACCGATTCTGAACTGCCCGTCCCTTCAGTGGTAGGCTCACCTCCTTCTGTATTCCACTCTCCATGCCAAATCCAACACTTGTACATTTGATCGATACCATTGAGAAAAAGATGGTCCCTTACTTTTCGAGCATGCCAATGTTTACTATGTGCGCATTTTATACATGGACAACATATTTTATTTTCACTAAATCCGTTCTCAAATGCACACAACAACAAATCCTCGACTCCTTTTTTGAATTGTTTTGTTCTTCTATCTGCCTTTAACCAAGACCTGTCCATATGTTTTAATTCAAAATATGACACATAATTAGAAGTTACAACTAATGAGCTTAACACATAATTGTACTACTAATTGTACTACTAATTACTACTAATTACTAACTGTAAATACAAATTAAATAAAAATTAACACTAAACATTGCCCAAATATAATTAAGAACCCTAAAAATTTAATGAAATTAAACTTAATGGAGATGAAGTAATTACCTTAACACTGACCCAATAAAAAAGATGAAGTTATGGTTTCAATCGAGTTTTTTTGAAGTTATTTTGATGAAGAGGATGAAGAGCTTGAGTGAAGAAATTGAGTGAAGAAGATGAAGAAATCGAGTCAAGAAATCGAGTGAAGAAGATGAAGAAATCGATTCAAGAAATCGAGTGAAGAAGATGAAGAAATCGAGTCAAAGGCTAGAAAATTAATGGCTTAGGACAAAGATCTGGGAGGTTTGAATGGCTTAAGACAAAGATCTGGGGCTATTAATGAGTACCACACATTTTGTGCTTTTTTTAACAAACAAATCCGACAACGGTAAAGCAGCCAAATCCCTTGTATCACAGTAATAACGACAATACAAATATTTTAAAAACCGTTGTATAACAGATACACTGTTCAATCGTCTGAAAACAAGTTATATAACGACTTTTTAAAACAAACCGTTGTAAGGTCTATTGTAATTAAAATAGAAACTTTAGTACGAGACTAAACACAAGTTACAAGTACCGGTCAAAACACCGGTAAACTGTTAAAATAACAAACCAAACACATTTATTTTTTTTATCAATTTTTTATCATATCACTAAAATATATAGTTCTTAACATCCGTACGGTTGGATTATTCATAAACTTTTTAAAAAAATAGAAACTTTAGTACGAGACTAAACACAAGTTACAAGTACGGGTCAAAACACCGGTTGACTGTTAAAATAACAAACCAAATAAATTTATTTTTTTCTCAATTTTTTGTCATATAAGTAAAATATATAGATCTTAACATCCGTATGGTTGGATCATTCATAATTTTTTTTAAAAAAATAGAAACTTTAGTACGAGACTAAACACAAGTTACAAGTACCGGTCAAAACACCGGTTGACTTTTAAAATAACAAACCAAACACATTTATTTTTTTATCAAATTTTTGTCATATCACAAAAATATATAGTTCTTAACATCCGTACGGTTGGATCATTCATAAACTTTTTTTAAAAAATAGAAACTTTGGTACGAGACTAAACACAAGTTACAAGTACCGGTCAAAACACCGGTTAACTGTTAAAATAACAAACCAAACACATTTATTTTTTTATCAAATTTTTCTCATATCACTAAAACATATAGTTCTTAACATCCATACGGTTGGATCATTCATAAACTTTTTTATAAAAGAGAAACTTTAGTACGAGACTAAACACAAGTTACAAGTACCGGTCAAAACACCGGTTAACTGTTAAAATAACAAACCAAACACATTTATTTTTTTATCAAATTTTTCTCATATCACTAAAATATATAGTTATTAACATCTGTACGGTTGGATCATTCATAAACTTTTTAAAAAAATAGAAACTTTAGTACGAGACTAAACACAAGTTACAAGTATCGGTCAAAACACCAGTTGACTGTTAAAATAAAAAACCAAATAAATTTATTTTTTTCTCAATTTTTTGTCATATAAGTAAAATATATAGATCTTAACATCCGTACGGTTGGATCATTCATAAACTTTTTTAAAAAAATAGAAACTTTAGTACGAGACTAAACACAAGTTACAAGTACCGGTCAAAACACCGGTTGACTGTTAAAATAACAAACCAAACACATTTATTTTTTTATCAAATTTTTGTCATATCACTAAAATATATAGTTCTTAACATCCGTACGGTTGGATCATTCATAAACTTTTTAAAAAAATAGAAACTTTAGTACGAGACTAAACACAAGTTACAAGTACGGGTCAAAACACCGGTTGACTGTTAAAATAACAAACCAAATAAATTTATTTTTTTCTCAATTTTTTGTCATATCAGTAAAATATATAGATCTTAACATCCATATGGTTGGATCATTTATAAATTTTTTTAAAAAATAGAAACTTTAGTACGAGACTAAACACAAGTTACAAGTACCGGTCAAAACACCGGTTGACTGTTAAAATAACAAACCAAACACATTTATTTACTGTAAGATAGCATGATTGATGTTAAAATTAGATCGTTATACACTATTATTCGCATAATAATTCGTAATAATATTTACTGTAAAATCGTTATCCTAGTACTTATAAAATAACGGTTTTTACTGTAAAACCGTTGTATTTATTAGAATACTTTTTTGCTGGGTAATTATGTTTCTTACAATACTATTTTATGTAAATCCGTTGTCTGAATGTGTTTAAGACAAGAGTTTAAAATTTTTGAATTTCCGCCCACAATTTTTTATACCATTTTCTAATTTACTTTTTACTTTATTTGTTTTGCTGGCAACATTATATATCGTTGGATTAAAGTAGTTTACCTGGAGTGCATCTGAGCTGTTAAATTATTTCATTTCCCCCTTCTTTTTTCACTCCCCACTCCACTTCCCTCTCATTCTCCATTTTCTCTTTTCTTTCCTCTCAGAACTCTCACAAGTCACGATACAGGTTCAATCTCCCTCTCTCCTCTCTCTCTCTCTCTCTCTCTCTCTCTCTCCCTCTCTCTCTCTCTCTCTCTCTCTCTCTCTCTCCTCCTCTCTCTCCCTCTCTTTAAATTGAACATCGATATGGGTATTGATTTGCATGCACTTATTTTTGTGATTTAGGTATGAAGGTAGTGTAGTATAACTGATGTTTTTTTATTTATACTTGGGGCTTATTTATGATATGGGTTTATATTTTATTTTAAATTGAACATCGATTGGGGTATTGATATGCATGCACTTATTTTTGTGATTTGGGTATGATGGTAGTGTAGTATAACTGATGTTTTTTTATTTATACTTGGGGCTTATTTATGATTTGGGTTTATTTTTTATGCCTTGAATCTGATGTTTTTTTGGATTATGAAATCTGATTAGGGTTTATTTAATAAGTTAATGTGTTTATATTTTGGGTTGTGAAAGTTGTAGATTTAGGTTTATTTCTCTGAAGTGATGTAGAAGAAATGAAAACATTTTAGGTGCATTAATAGAGATGCCACATGAGTGTCCTTAGCACCTTCATTAATATAATTGTATTCAACTGATATTCATGTAGTTTTTTGGCTTTGTGTGAAGCAATTAGATTAAACTTAATATTTTAAGAGTAGATTAATTATGGTGCCTTCAAGAAAAACAAAATCCGATCCTCGTAGAACTAGTGAAAACCTTATCAAGGCACTAAAAAAGAATAAGACAGATGTAAAGAAAAAGACAAAGGATCCAAAAATGAGCAAGGCGGTTAAGTCCACACCTGTGAAGAACAAGACAGAGGAACGAAAAATGAGCAAGCCGATTCAGCCTGAACCTATGAAGAACAAAACAGAGGAACTAAAAATAAAGGCAGGGGCGCTAGAAAAGAACAAGGCGGTGTCTGAACCTGTGAAGGAAAAGCCAGTGGAGTCTTGCCTTCGGAATTCATCCCCTGAATCAGTAAAGAAGAATGGATTTTCTAAGAATCTAAAAAGAAAATTATCTAAAAAAGGAAACGAGTGGAAGAAACAGCAACCAAACAAGAGGGACTTAAGCTTCTAAAACGCGGAGCAGTTACGATGCATAGGATTGTTAGGCATAAGATGCTGGGAATTAAGCTTGAGGTGCTATTTAATAAAAAGGGTGAGCCATATGGGGATGCTGCTAAAGAAATGCAGTCTTATATTGGGGTTCTTGCCAGAACAAAAGCCCCGATATGGTATGACAGTTGGTTACGTGTTCCGGTAGAAAGAAAAAACAAGATTTGGGATTGTGTGCAGGTAAAAGAAGTTGCATCTACAAAATCAACTAAGAATTTTACTTGTGTTAAATTATGACTGCCAATTGTAGTTAACACACATGTGATAATAAAATTGTTTATTTATGTACGTAGATGGCATACATTGTACCACCATCAGCACGAAAGCTTGTTCTGCAATCGGCATGCCAGAAATGGAGGGAGTTTAAAAGCCGTTTAACAACTGAATATATCATTCCTAATAAAGATCAACCTGAGTTGTTAAAGTTTCCTCCGGATGACTACTCCTTTATTGAGAAGGCATACTGGGATATTTTTTTTTCAGGCCGTCTAACTGATGAATTTTTAGTGAGTTTTTTCTTTAATCTTTTTTATTTTATAAAATTCCCACGTAGCATAAGTAATTAGCGAAAGAAACTATGTTGCTAACATTTATGTGTTTTTTTCTCCAAGGACATCCACAAAAAACATAAACTAAGGAGGAGTCTGAATTTATATCCACATTGTATTTCTCGAAAGGGCTATTCTAACCTAGAGCATGAAATGGTTAGTTCTCATGAAATATATTTCTTTCACGCGTACATCATATAATTTTTTTCAATTCTTTTGTTTCGATTATATTGTATAATATTTTAAACATGTTCATACAGATGGAGACTCAAGCTGACCCTGAAATGGAGATAGATAGATCAGATAGCTGGATTCGTGCAAGGAAAGATAAAGATAGAAACTTCAAGTCAGAAGCAGTTAAAGAAATTGCTCAGGCGATTGTAAGTTTTTATTTCTGTTGTTAATATATTCTTTTATCACCAAATATCTGTTTTGTTGGTTAATTACTTCTATTATTTATCAAATTTTTAGGGGAAAATGAAACAAAGAGTTAGTGAAGGGGAGGTGACTGTGGAAGGCAGTGATGATATCTTGACCAAGGTGCTTGGTAGCCCTGAACACAGAGGACGGGTGCGTGGACAAGGGCGCTTTGTGAAGCAGTCTACATACTTTCATCTTCCAAGGCAGAAGAAGACATGTAGGACAATAGAGGAGAGGATTCAAGAGGGTATTCAGAAATTTATGAAAGAAGAGACGGAAAGGATAGTTGAAAAGCGAGATGCCTTTTGGGTTGCAGACTTTCAAAAGCTGAAAGCTGGTATAAGAGGGAAGCTTATTGAAACTGGGTTAAGTCCAAATATTGGATCTCAACAAGGAAGTTGTTCCAAGGGAGCACATGACATTCTGAAGGACTTTGATTTGCAAGGTGTAAAGAAAAAACTGGATCTCATTCAAAATGTGGGTATCGGTAAGGAAACACATATTGAAGAACATATTCAGGAGAAACCTTTGGTGGATGGCGAAGAACATATTCAGGAACATGGCGAGGCTCTCAAGGTTGTTGATGTTGAGGATAATCAAATGTTGGTTGAGGATGTGTGTCTGGAACCTAATAATGAGGAGGTGTTGGAGGTTAAAGGATGCACATAGTGGGAATTAGCAATTGGCTCCCCGACAAATATCGTTGCTTATGCAACAGTTGATACTAAGTGTCAGGTTCTTCATGGGAAATAACTGGAAAAAGAAAATATACGGGTCTCAATCACTCGTGTATTCCAAGGATCTGAAAAGATTCCCTTCCCAATCCAAGATGAGATCGTGACGGTGGAACAAGCTGTGGGAACATATATTGCATGGCCGAGAAACCTCATAATGGAAGTGAAGACAAGCGCCGCTGCAGTGAAAGGAAGTCCAAAGGTTAAATTTTCTCTATATATATATGCAAGTATATTTTTAAACTTAGTAAACTAATTTTTACAATATCGGGTCTATATATAGGTAAGTTTTCGCGATATTGTTTCTCATGTATTTAGGTTGAATAATTGTTTGGTTCAGTTTTATATATAATAATTTTTTCCCCTTATTTCAGTGTTGATTTTGTGGTGGTTGTCACATATTTATTTTTGTTAAAATGTTGGAAATAGGTTTGATAATTAAATTAATAATGATGCAATTTTTAATTTGTTACATATTAATGAATTAAATCTGTTTATATTATAATTCTTTTGAAACTTATGTTGTTTTTTAAAAGTAAAGAATAAAAACATAATTTAGATTTTCAATTACTTAACATGTCAACTTTCTTTAACTTTGCATTCTCTATTTTCTTTTTATATTTTCAATTCAGGGAGGCAAGAAAACTACTGGGAAAAAATGGAAGAAGGTAAAAGATTGTGTCCCGGAACCAGATAATGTATTGGACATGGGTGCGAATTATCCCCCTGTTTTGAAACGTCTGTGGCTTTGGGCAAAAAATGCCCTAGCTGATGGACAAATAAACTATTTTTATCTATGCCAAGAAGTTTTTGGAGTAACTGCTAAGAATGCGCTGTTTTTATCGGATGTGCACGCTTTGTGCTCTGGGGGTGAGCTATCAGGGTCCACCATTTACATTTTTATCAAGTAAGCATTTTTCTAAAGTTTTGTTGCCTTTATGAATACTTATTGAGTTTTTTTTTGAATTTTTCATAATCTGTATCTCCAATTTTTAACAGTTTATTGCAAGAGAATTTGAAAAAGTGCAAGATGGTTGACATGATAACGTTTGTTGATCCTGGGATGATAGGCGCACTTGGTTGTGGTAGTCCAGGAGAGAGGTCAAAATCCCTATCTATCAGATTCAGGAATGCTAAACCAGGACAAATTTTCCTGCTACCATATAATGCTGTGTTAGTACCTGTTATAATAAATAATATATTCCTTATTTAAAGATTGTTTTTTGTATATCATCATCTCTGTATGTTATTGTAAATTTTGTTGTTCATAAATTATCAGGAATCATTGGACGCAAACTGCTGTAAATCCAGATTCACAAACTGTTTACCACATGGACCCACTGAAGCGCAGGATTGCAAGTGAAGAATGGACATAAGTGATTGACAAACGAGTACAATATTAAAATTTTATTTCGACTACAATCACTTTAATAATTAAATACAAATATGACTTACAATTGATCTATATTATATTTTCATAGTGCCATCAAACTCTACCAGGAAAAAGCAAAGAAGTTTTTAAAGAAGAAATATCTTGGGAGAATCTGGGGGTAAATATAGTATATTTTATCAATTTCTCTATTCTACAAGAATAGTGTAGCTAGACATATATAAAGTTTTTAATGTTCTCCAGGGGTACCTGTCCAAACTGGGAGCAAAGATTGTGGTTTGTTTATAATGGGTTACATGAAAGAGATTTGTGCCGATATGGAATTAAAATTTCATGAGAAGGTAATGTTATAGTTATCTTTCTTTTTTCTATATCCAAGTGTATTGTGGTAAATAAATGTGATTTTTACATCCATGTTTCAGTGGTTACGCAGAAGCAACCTAAGTTATGGCATGAAAGAACTGAACGAGATAAAGACTGAATGGACAAAGTACTTCATGAAGAAGCATGCCACTTGAACTTGCATACAGTGCTGCTGGGTATTTTGAGTTGTGAACATATTTGTGTTGAAATTTGGGAGTTCTAGTCATGGTAGTTAACTCTATTTAAACGTTGTTTATAATTACTGGCGTTTTTGTGGATATGTTCACCTGAAAATATTTTGCTTTCTACTTGAATGGTCTTGTTTTGTTTAAGATAAAACTTGGTTATAAGTTAGTTCTTGGTTGCAATGGTTAAATATTGGTTTAGTGGATTCATGTAATGGAGGGTTGGTTGATTGTTGGTGTAATAGAAGGATTGATGGTTGATTGTTGGTGTAATGGTGATAATTTGCTTGTAATCTGAATGATAGTTTGGGTTTTAATTTTATGGCATGTTCATTTTATAATGTTGTGTTTAATTTTAATTTGAAAAACCATTGTTTGAGGAGCTTTTAGCCAATAAAGTTATACAATAACCATATTATATTGTGTCTCACACAACACTTATAAAGACCAAGCTCATCATGTTTTATAACATATAACAATGCTATTTAAAACTAAACCTTGTTAAAAGAAGATTCACACAATAAAAAACCATTGTCTGAACAAAACTAACTATTATCCATTGTCCAACAATGCTATTAAGAATAAAAAGAATTATGCCTTGAAGACCACACAACACTTTCTACATTAAAATATAAGTGCAAAACATAATCATACAATACCAAGTGATAAAAAAATGTTGTATAAAGCAATTCCAACAATACAAATTTAAAATAAAGGGGTTGTCTGTATGGTTGTAAGACAACAAAATTTTATCTTTTGAAAATTGTGTGTTAAGGTGGAGGACAATAAATATATCTGAATAAGGGTTGTGTGTTATGTTCTACTCCTAAACTTTTAGTAAGAACATACACAACGTTTTCAAGAGAACTTGTCTAAGTATACTTGTTACAACAGAATATATAGAAAATACTTGTTTGTTATGGTTGTAATACAACGGTGGTTATCGTTTGAATTGTGTGTTAAGGTAGAGGACAATATATATATATCTGAATAAGGGTTGTGTGTTATGTTCTATTCTAAAACTCTTAGTGACCACATACACAACCTTTTTAACATTACTTGTCTAATAAATCTTCTTACAACAAAATTTATGGAAAGACGTTGTTTGTTTTGGTTGTAATACAACGGGGACTCATAGTTGGTCGTTGTCTGCGATGACTCACACAACTGTTTCTAATCGTTGTCTGATCCATGTAAGAGACGGCGGCTCAATAAACAACGGGTTTTCAGGGAATCAGATAACGGGTTAAAACACTTGTCTGAGCCAGTTTTCCTTGTAGTGAATTAATGTTTGTGATGAAAATCTGAATTTAAGATTTGACCAAAAATGATGATTTTTTTTGTCATAACTAGAAAATTTGTCCATCATAAGAGGATCAATTACGACATTTTCAATGTAAAAATTTCGTTGCAAATGATCAAATTTATTGTAGTGTTCCGGTTTTTTAGAGACTGCTGAACCGGGTTTTTTCCCTATATTTGAGCAAGGGTGCTTGAATAGCTAGTTAATACAACATTATCTTTTCCTATACCAGTCCAACAATCTCTGCCTGCCGTGGGCACTACTTCTAGTACTCCTTATACTAAGCTAGCCCTTTTTTTTTTCCTTTTAGTGTGTGTTTTCGTGTATATATTTAACACACATTTATGAGTATATGTAGTACATAAACAAGTAATACATTGGAAGTATAAATTTTATAATACTCCCTTCTCAACTCAACCATATTTTACCCCTTTGGATCCTTTACCTCTTTATTTTTTTCTTTTCTCTCTTGTAGGGTACTTATAAAACCAGGTTGTGCTGTTGTATACAGCCCATCTTCAAAGGCAAAGAAGAGAGAGAGTCAGAGAGAGAGATTGAGATAGAGAGATTGAGATAGAGAGATAGATAGATAGAGAGAGAGAGAGAGAAAGAGAGAGAGAGAGAGAGAGAGAGAGAGATTGAGTGTAGTTTTTGAAGGTAGAGAGATTTGTAATAATCATGTCAAGCTGCATCAATGTTTCTGCAACTACTGAACAACTTTGTTACATTCCTTGCAACTTTTGCAATATAGTTCTCGCGGTATTATCTCATTATCTTCTTTCTTTTGTTGTAAATATAAATACATATATACATCTCAACTAATCATCTATATGTTGCACTAATATCGATCGACCGTTTTTCGGTCGGTTCTGACTCTGTTTCTTGTAGCGATCTTCTTTATATGTAATTTTATTTTGTTTGTGAGTGGTAAGGAAACATCATTTTAGGTCCTGATTAAAGCTGTGTAGCAGAGATCGGATTATATTTTCTTTTTCTCTTTCATTTATGAGTTTCTTGTTTTCTTATGTAGTGAGAGGTCTCCATCTTCATGAGACTACTCAGTTTCCTATCTTTACTTCTTTTGCAGTACTCAATAAAGACAACACCTGAAAGTACAACTAGGTGTTAATAAAGAAAATTAATTCAACAATTTCTTGTTTAAATGATGTTGAGTAGGTTTTTGTATGTGAAGAAAGTGATTTAAAAGTTAAAATTTAGTGTGGTTGAAAATCTAGCTCCCACAAAACAAGCACTTGATAAACTGATGAAGACAACTCCTTGGCCTCTTCGTCTGAGTGGTGTACATCGGTCCCTGCCATCAGTAATAATATTTACGAATCACGACTTTTTACTGAATTACGACCGATTCTGATGTCAATAAAGACGCTGTTTCTTGTAGTGATGTATATAAAAATCGTTTTGGTTGAATCGAATTTTTTAAGTTCATTTTGTCTAATAATTCTTTGTGAAATTCGAAACGAAATTAGGTAAAATATTCATATATATCTTCTGTATGTTATCAAATTATCTTGGTTGTAGTAATTGAATTTGTGTGAAATTGGGCAGGTAAGTGTTCCATGCAGCAGCTTGTACGACATAGTGACCGTCCGATGCGGGCACTGTTCAAATTTGTGGTCCGTCAACATGGCTGCTGCTGCATTTCAGGCACTGTCCACCTGGCAACCACACCAGCTTCAGGTTAAATACTCTCTCTCTCTCTCTCTCTCTCTCTCTCTCTCTCTCTCTCTCTCTCTCTCTCCCTCTCTCCCTCTCTCGCTCTCTCCCGCTCTCTCCCTCTCTCTCTCAGCTAAATTTGTGGGGGATCTATAAAAAATAATGGACATAAGCTTCTGAAATCTAGGTTATAGTTATGTGGGCATTACTTCTTTCGAGAGAATCTACTAGACTCCACATAAATACGACACAGATCTGTGTCGTTTTAGCTAGGTTGCTAGCTACATCTGAGAAATCCAGCTAACAGCCGCCATAACTAAATGCCATATTATATATGTTTACTTTTTCCAGAGTAGCTGCCTGGATCTTGACCTAGGCTACTAATTTAGGGTTTTAATTTTTAGCTTTTATGCGGATTTACTGGAATGCCCCTTGTTTGGGTTTAGGGATTCTGATGGATTTGATATATTGACAGAGTTACTAGATTTTCATGATTTCTTTTCATCAGTTTTTGCCTTCAACTTAGGAAACAGCTTTATAAAAACACACTGGGTTGATCTAGTTTTTAGTTTTTATTTTTGGAATAAAATAATTTGATGGTGTCTCCTTAAATGTCAGATTCTCTCTGGATCTCAAATCTAAATAATCCTCTGGGTTTCAAATTTAGTATTTCTGCCTCAACTGATTCAGTCACTTCAATGTTCTTTCACTTAAGGAGTAATACTTTTTAAATCAAAATGGCTGCTTTTAAATTTTCTTTAGCATACATGAACCACATGTGATAAATCTTTATTACTAGACTATCTGGTGAGTTTCAAATACATTGTGATATAAGTAATATATGCTTAATAACTTTTTAAACCTCAAACTTTACACCAATATACCCATCAGCCCCTGTAGTTTATTACCGTACTTTTTTGCCCTTCGGGTACTGAAAACGTAACCTTTTACCTTTTAGACCGGCCGGTTTTCACCCGATTTTTTTCCGGTCCCAGGATAAAAAAGCATATTTTGGATACCCGAGGGCTGAAAAAGTAAGCTTATAAAATTTAGGGTTTTATGAGTACACTGGTGCGAAATTTGAGGCCGAAAAGGTCATTAAGCCAAGTAATATATTATTTTCTTTTGCTAAGTATAACCGACATAATATTGCAGTAAGCTTAACGTTATAATCAAGTGATGTTAATTTGTTTGGAGTTTAACCACTTAATTTTTTCATCATTCTCCTTGGCTTATACTTATGGATAGCCACTTGTTTATTGAATAGCAGGCGCCAAACAATGGGTATTCTCCAGAATACAGGATTGATTTAAGCTCCTCTTCCTCAGGCAGAAGCAGTAACAAGCCTGCAACTCGACAACAGCCAATAAACCCCCCTGAACAACGGGTTGTCAATCGACGTACGTGGATAAAGCTAATTACCTAATATAACCCCTTGTTATGAAATTAAACAGTACTTTACCCTAATTTTGAAAGAGTGTTACTAATCACATGTTCTCTCCTTTTCCAGCTCCGGAGAAGAGGCAACGAATTCCCTCTGCGTATAACCAGTTCATTAAGTAACGAAACAAACACATTTTTTTACCCTTCTTAATCAATTTTCTGGTATTTAACAAGCACAGAATAATATTAGAACTCAAATATTTACAAAATAATAAAATGTAGAGAGGAGATTCAGAGGATCAAGGCCAACAATCCAGATATCAGTCACAGGGAAGCATTCAGTACTGCTGCAAAGAACGTAAGTTCGATATTTGCTTTCTTTTTCTGAATCTTCTTTTTCTTTGCACAAGAGGCACTATTGTGGATTTGTGGGGAATAATTATGAAGTGTGAACTTTGCTTGTTTGATATAGTGGGCACATTTCCCTCATATTCATTTTGGACTAATGCTGGAGAGCAATAACAACCAATCTAAACTTGATGAGGTATATTTATATTTTGCAGCTTTTCTACTCTACTTTCAATCTTCTTCTTCATCACATAGAGTAAATTAGGAGCTTCTTTTACATATATATACATATAAATATATATGGTATAAAATCTTTGCATTTCTGACATAGTCCTCTACCTCCATATGTGCAGTTCCACAATCAAGTGTATTTTATTACTACTACTGCTACCTTGTCCCATTTTAATTAATATTTGGAGTTTCGCACAATAAGACGTAAAAAGGTTATTCATATTTAAATTTGACATAAAATTTAATATTTTTATAGTAATATAAAGTTTGAATTCTAAATGTTTATTTGATATATATTAGATATTAGAAATCATAATAATGTCTAAATATATTTTTTTAACATCACAATTTACGTGTAAAAATATCAAAAAGAGTTAAAATGGAATGGATGGAATATTTCCGAGTCCATAAATACCAAATGCCAGGAACTGTTTTTTTTTAATTCTATATTTGTTTCTAATTGCAACTAATTATAATGCTTAACTTAATTAGTACAACAAAAGAAATCACTCAAGCTTTAATTGCATGTACATATGATCATATTAGAGTTTGACCAATACCTTAGATGGCTTAGACTACTAAACTTTATTAAAATAATTCAGAAAAAGTACTACAGTACTACCTAGATAGCCAGAAGCTACAAATTAAAATATTTATATTTTCTGTTTCTTCTTAATGAATTAATATGATTAAGTGGTTTTAAATCCTGAAACAGTGGGTTAGTTATGCTTTGGAAACTGGATGTTCAGAGAGCCTATTAGTTGACATTGAATTTTGTATTTATGTGCAGAATGCTGCAGCAAAGTTTTGCATGCCGAGGTCTGCACTTCTGAACAAGTGATACACAATGCTTGAATTCTTAGTATGCAACAAGTACTAAAATGTTGTCTTACAGCTTTAATCTGCTTGATAAATTTATAAATTCTGAACTCAAGACAACAACCTTGAGCTGTGTGTAGTGCATGCTTCTCTTTGTTTATTTGAGGACATTATAAGCCTTACATGTTTTTCCCGCTTTCTTGTAATATTATTTGTCTCAAGTTCTTGAGAATCTCAGGTCCTGTTCTATAATTTATAAGTTTTATAAGCAGTAAAAGTTTATTGTTGACCTAATTTACAAGTTAAATTTACAACTTATAAGTCGATAATAATTATTTTAATATTTAGGACAGTTAAAGAATTCTAAAAAACTAAACCACAGTTCACAACTACCATAAATAAACATTATACATAAGAGAAATATACTACATTATATAATGCTAGAAAAAATTAAATAGAAAAGTTGCTTGCATGAATATCCATATTTTTATGCAGTAAACTTGTTTCACATATTTCAATTATGATTCAGCAGCTGGATCAGACTCAAGTTTAAACTCTTCTATAAAAGTGGATTTTGAATCATTCCTTTTTACTAATTATTTTGAATTCTTTTATGTTTTTTACATAGAATATCCTTCAAAATTAAATATAGCGACACCGGATGTTCCCAAAATTAGAGAAGAGAAGCAAATTTTTCTTTTAAAATGTTCCCAAGTTATTTTTTGTAAATCAGAGAAAATTTTGAAAGTTTTGTTTTGGAGGGAAATATATTAAAAAGTATGCGAAAGCTTCTTCCTAAATCATCCCATTTTTGGGTGGAAAATTTTGAAAATTTTTTCTCTTAATTTTTTCTCTTCTCTCCTAAAAAACTCGAAAACACGACCACGAAGAAAAATTATAAAAATTTCTTTTTCGTTCTTTTCTTTTCTCTTCTGATAGCGTTAGTGTATGATGGGGATGATCATTATGTATTAGGTTTTAAACATCGTTTTCTGTATAAATTTTAAAGGCTAACAATTCAAACAGTAGCTATCAGTCATTTCCATTTCAAGAACAAATTTTCAGACAACTGAAATTCGATAAACCGTACAGTAAACGTGTGTGTACTAAATACCCAGTAGGAGTATTTGTGATCTTCATGAAATGTCTTTTCAGCTGTACCATATCCAGCTATTTATACGATGTTAAGTGTTTACCCTAATTCTAGCAACTTATTGAATCGTCAATTGTGACACTGTCTCAGCTTCCATTGATTTTATTGATAAAAATGTGGAAACTGCAGTTTGATTAGTATTTATCAGTGATAGTATGCATTGCAACCTAACAAACACTCGGCTCTCATTTAACTTCGTATTCATATTTGTATAGTTTCGGAACTTGAACTTGAATGGACTGAAAAAAACCTTGTTTCTTGTAATATATAAGAGCAGTACCATTTTAGAGAAATGATAATTTAATTCGGATTGTAACAAATTGATCGATTGTGATGATTGTTTAGAAATAGGGGATCGGTACAATTGAATTTAACCGATTATTCAGGTACGCAATCACGGAATCGGGCATTAGAAAATCAAAATATTTTGTAAACAATGTGGAGTCACTACAACGAATTATGTCATTTACTACGAAAATTTTTCGTCATTTTTGTTCGAGTAATAAGTTCAATTTTACTTTCCTTTTTATAATTAAATTTTATAATAAAATAATAATAAAATATTTAACTTATGATGAAATAAAAATTCCATAGTAAACTGATTACTGCATTTTTAATTCATTTCACGGTAGATAATATTTAATATTCCCTTAAATACTCATATTTGTTGTAGTGATCATAAATACTCATATTTGTTGTAGTGAGACACAAGTCACAAAGATAATATTTAATATTTTTTGACCATAATTCATTTCAAAAAATATACAAAAATGCCCCTCAAAATTTAAAAATATAACACTAAAATAAACTCAGTGCTCCAACGAAAATTTCCCGGATCCGCTCGGACATATACCGGAGGCGGCCACTTCCATTCTGTCTACTAGGAAGTCATGTATAGCAAAAGAATATGTGAAAGAAGTTATAGTTTCTCCATTGGTGATCAATCTTTTAATGATTCCTAGTAACCGACCTTCTGGTTTTCCATAAATACAGAGAGTAAATATTTTTGTTTCCTTAAGAATGGTCCATCAAATTTTCAAGCCAAGCTAGCAAGAAAGTTGAATTATAGCTTTTTCTTTCAAATATGAGAATGTCTGAGCACATAGAACACACCTCACAAACCATTACCTATCTGATTAAAGAAACTCCAGGACCACTGAACAACATATACTGGTACTTTGATCATATCTTCCATTATATATGAACAAGTTCTCTCCACTAAAGCCACTAAAGCATTTCAAGTATTACCTCTTTTGTGGTTCTATTTGCTCTGTTTATTGGACTTGTATAAAGATGGGAGTGGTCCATTTTATATGATTACATTGTATCTGATTCTTGACTTTCAAGGGGAAAACAATTTGAGTTGAGTTGATAGAAAGAATGAGTAGTTTCTAGCTTTTCGGAACTTGAATGAAACTTTCGAGGGAATGTATTAATGATATCGACCAATGCAAATATTATTGTCAAGTTCCGAAATTAGAAAAAAAATGTAGAAGAAGACAATTATGACTTTACTGATTTATATGTTAATTGTTCACATTTCAGGGTCAGCACCCAAGTTCTGAGTGTCCACTGGAATCGAACGTGGGACCTTGGGGTAGTAAGTCCCTAAGAGCATTCACAGTGCAGGCCCATTTGGTGCATGGGGACTCAGGGAAATGTCCCTGGGTCTCTGACTAAGCAAATATTTGCATTGTATGAAATTATAATAAAACGGTCAGTCCCACTGTCCTGGGCCGTCCCTCTTAATTTATTTTTTATTTTTTTTTATTGTAATTTTGAAGGGGAGACACAGAAGGAAGTGCATACATATAATATAATAGATAGTTTGGGTCTCATATTTATTGCAACTGGGACTTGACGTTGTATGCATTTGTCCAGTTCTCCATCTTTTCTACTTTTACATTACGTGGTATCATATGGATCATTTTAGTGTGAAAAATGGGCCTTCAACATTGTAGATGCTCTAAGAGCACCCGCAACGCGGGGTCCTTTTATTCCTCGAGCCACGTGAAGTGGTTTTATTATGCAAACTGGTCCTCCTTCAGCGCTGCATGAAAAAAGAGAGAAGTGGGCAGTCCCTTCATGCCGGGATTGACCCATTTCATTACTTTTTTTATTTAATTAGCCATCACATCAAATGCTGGTTTTAGTTTTGCTTTTTCAAAGTTGTTGTTACTCACTGCACTTTCAACGTATACATTTCTAACGTAAACTTTTAAAACGGTAACAATTTTAACGGATTTTTTTTTCTATATAAATTCTCAATTCTCTCTTTCTTATTCATACTTTTTATTTTCATAAAAAAAAAATCCTACGAAAAAGATGAATCCAAATAATCTCCCATCTTCAAATCATCAAAATTCAAATTATCAAAATCCAAACCCTCAATATCCATATCCATATCCAAGTCCCTATTTTCCGAATTCACAAAATTTTACTAATTCTCAAAATTCAAATTTTCAGTATCAATTTCCACATTCTCAGAATTCCCAATTTCCATTTTCATATCCTCAAAATTCTACATATCAATTTCCCTTTCCTCCATTTTCAAATCCATAATTTGAAACCCAACAAACACCATCCAATATCCAAAATTCTCCAGAAGCGCAAGTGCCGGCTTTTGGTCACGAAAATATTATTGATCTAAATGATGATTGCGAAGAAACCGAAGATTTACGAGAAATTAACGGTCAGTGGAGGTGGGTTGAAGATAAACTCTTAATAAGTGCATGGTTGAATGTGCCAATTGATCCACTAATCGGTACGGATCAAAAAGCCGAAGCATTTTGGAACCGAATTCATCAATATTGTGAAGAAGATAATCCTGGTGTCATTAAAAGAGGAGTGGTGGTAATGAAAAAAAGGTGACAAAGAATAAATGAAGGTGCTCAGAAATTTGGTGTGTGTTTTGATGAGGCTCAGCGAAAAATCGGGAGCGGTTCAAATTTGGACAAAATAATTGAGAAAGCTCACCAAGATCATTTAACTAATTACAAGAAGAAGTCTAACTTTGAGCTTCATTGACGTGAGCTTCGTCGACATCCCAAGTGGAGAGCTCCTCCAACTAGTGCAAGTTCTAAAAGAACTAAATTAAGTAGTTCTGGAGCTTACTCATCAGAAGGAAATAACGATACACTAACATCTGATGAATTTGAACCGGTTCGTCCTAAGGGTACAAAAGCTGCAACTAAAATGAGAGGAAAAGGAAAGGCCACAGCTGCAGAAGTTGATGAATGGGAATCTTTACAAGTTAATCACGAAAGAAAAATGGACATAATGGATAAATTAAATAAAATTCGGATAAGGGAGCTTGAGGCGAAACAATCGGAGATGGATTTACAAGTCATTATGGCAGATACTACTAAAATGAATGACGTTCAGCGAAAGGCTCATGCAAAGTTGCTTGAGAAAATTATGGCAAGAAACTAGAGTTTGTCTTTTCTTGTTTGTTTTTATCACCTTTACAAAAATGCACTGCAGTAATGCGTATGTTGTCATACGGTGTATCTGTTGATGCTGTTGATGACTACGTTCGTATTGGAGAGAGTACCGCGATTGAATGTTTGAAAAAATTTGTCTCCAATGTAATTACGATATTCGAGGGTGAATATTTACGAAAGCCGAACTCAAGTGACGTGCAACGCCTATTACAGATGGGTGAGGCTCGTGGTTTTCCTGGTATGATGGGAAGTATTGATTGCATGCACAAGCAATGGAAAAATTGTCCAAAAGCATGGAAGAGAATGTTCATGAGTGGTCACAAAGGAGTTGCAACAATTATATTGGAAGCGGTTGCTTCATCTGATCTATGGATATGACATACATTTGTTGGAGTTGCTGGATCAAATAATGACATCAATGTTTTAGATCGATCACCGGTATTTGATGATGTGCTACAAGGTCGTGCTCCAGAGGTAAATTTCACTATCAATGAAAACAATTATAATATGGGATATTATTTAACCGATGGAATATATCCTGAATGGTCAACATTCGTTAAAATAATACCACGTCCACAAAGTGAGAAAAGAAAATTATTTTTAAAATATCAAGAAAGCCAACGAAAAGATGTTGAACGAGCGTTTGGTGTGTTACAGTCCCGTTTCGCAATTGTACGTGGTCCGACACATTTCTGGGATAGAGCAGATATTGGGAGAATCATGAGAGCGTGCATCATAATACATAATATGATTTTTGAAGACGAGAGGGACACATATGCCACCCAATTTGGTCCACTACCTACTTATGATGATGCAACAAATGGCTTACCAGAACCAAACTTGGGGTGAAGAACCTTTTGTCCCGTATGAAACATATATCCAAAACAGTATGCAGATGCGTGATAAACGGATACATCGTCAGCTGCAAAATGACTTGGTTGAGCATATCTTGCAGTTCCATAATAATCGTTAATTTTTTTTATGTTGTAACATTTAAATTTAATGTTTTCTTGTGTGACATTTTTTACTTGACGTTTTTAATTATATGGTACATTTTAATTTCGGGTTTTGTATTTTAATAATATTTTTATAAATTTTAATCACTTTAATTTGATTATTATAATTTTATTAACAAATTAAATAAATAATATAAATTATCATTATCGAATTATAAAAAAAGAAATTCATTATACTATAGATAAGAGAATCTAGCATATGAATAAATTAATATTTCGAAAAACGTGAAATAACCCCTCCATTGGAGACAATTCACTTACTCTTGTCCGGGGACTAGTTTGGCTTACATGGCTGATATGTGGGGTCAAAAAGGTTGGGAAAATAGTCACAACGCTGCTGCAATGCAAGAGCCCAACTTCTCATATCAGACCCATCTAAATATATTATATTAGGTATCTCGCAAGCTATACACTTGAATAAACAGTTTAAAAATATAAAATATTATATAATTACAGAAATTATAGAAGTTGGCCGAGCCCGACTTGGTGACCCTGGACAACTTTACTCTTATGCTCCAACACAGAATTAATAAAACAGATCCATTTCACGGTTTCCAACGTAGGCCAACGCAGTAATCGGGTCTGCGTTAGAGATGGTCTAAAGTCCTGGACTCAACCAGTCGAGCCACCTTTGGATGGTAAAACACTTGTCATCTTGTTATCAAGAGAAAATGAGAAATGTATATATACCCACTTTTGTGTTCCTATATATTTTGGCTACTTGCTTGGTTTATTGTATTAAGATTTACATGTAAAGGAAGTGATGATAAAGAGAAGTAGAATCTTATTCTTCTGCAGATTCATTATCACTGTTTCATACACAATCTAAAGCCAATGACAAAAGCAAACTTATGATTATATTCGCACCTACGCCTCATGTTAGTAAGAGAAGCTAAGTTTCTTTATTATGCTTGCATCTTGATTTCAATAGTACGTAACCAAAAGTATTACCGGTACATTTCAGATGCACTACGTACGAGATGCGTCTGTAGATCCTACGATAACAATCGTTACTGGAAACTTGCTTGATCAGAATGGAACGGACAGTTCTTGCCTATATGATGTGTGTGTAAAATTCATAGATGGATGCCATACCTCTTGTGTGATCCTAATTCAAAAATCGAAAACTTTCCTACTGCCAAATGAAGGCCATGCTGGTAGGCTGATTCCATCAAAACCACAATTTACTTTGCCCGGATGAAACGTAATTGCATTATGAGCGTAAATACCCTCAGAGGTTTCTTTACTTGTCAAGTACTTAGCTATGTTGAACTAGTAGCTTCATTTTGTATCTCATAAGTTTTTTTAGAAGGAGAATATTGTTAAAGAGTATAAATCATGTTTGGGTCTTCCTCTATCATCTTAAGGTTTTAGATGGACTGGTTACTTAACATGGTATCAGAGCTTGGTTTAGAAAAGTATCGTACGATTGAAGGGAGTGTTAAAGAGTATAAGATCATGTTCGGGATTTTCTCTGCCACCCTAAGGTTTTAAATATGTAGTTGTACTTTTCAGTTCAGTTGCTAGCTCACTAGGCGTCAGATTTGATTACAAGGTGTCCGGTTATTCCTCTAGCCGTAGGACTTGAAGCTTGTAAAGTGTAGACCATCTTCAGAGCTGTATGCAACAGATTCTACGGGCTAACTGTTTGCAGTTGCACCGGTTCTTATTAATTCCATTGTCTTTTATTTTGTGAAAAATGCTTTGAAAGCATTCGATTCTTTCCCTTTCGAAGGAGCCCTTAAGCATCTACAGTCTACAGAGAACCAAATCGTCTGCCTTGAGTTTCTAAAGCAAACTTACTCCGTATCCAATGAATGGCTTCCCCTGTTCTGTTCTCGTCAACTAGCTAACAAAGAAAGTTGTACTTACCTAATAAAACAAAAGCTATATTGGATGCGCCGATTTATTCAGTTAGTTACTGATCAATGCAGCCATTGAATACGAGTATTCCGTTTAAATTAGCTACTGAAAACGATATAAGAGCTTTGAAAATCCGATAATCAAAATGAAGGTTAGGTTGTTTCGTTAAACTTAGAGATTTGTCGGACGAATTTGCGTTAAACATTAATGCACAACCCCCAATTAGGCTATCTACCTGAAAGCCTGGAAGATATGTAATAAATGTTGTTTGAACAATCCAAGCAATCAAACAAGCGGAGACAGAAACAATAGGACTGAGAGAAATGATGTCGTGTCGAGTTAATCGTTAAATCGAGTTCCTTATAACCTTCTCGGCATCTTCACTGCCCTATAAATATGCATGTACATGTAATTGGTTTGGATATAGTTAGCGGAAGGATCGACAATATGGATTCTATACCAGGTCTGCGAGCTCTTAAGCATGTTAAAACACGGCGAGATGGTCAAGAGTTAGGATTGCAAGGCAGAGATGACCAAGATGCACAGCCATTGAGCCCAATGGCTCAGTTTTTCAACGAGCCGGGGTCCAATGTGTACATCGTAGCCACCATGGGATTCAGAACCAGACTGCAGCCTGATATCGTTAAACCCATTTTGATGCAGTTTTTTGTCAAACACCCTCGCTTTTCGAGCTTGCAGGTACGTACGTATCTTGACATTTACCTACCTTGAATAATCAACTCATCTAAAATCTCATCTTTGGGGCATAATTGCCTTTAGTGCCCACAATAAATTGTGAGAATATTGGGGGTGATTGAGAATCGAACCTTAGTCCGTATGCTCTGATACCATGTTGAGTAATCAGCTCATCTAAAACTTTAAGGTGTTAGAGGAAGGCTCCAATAAGATCATATAGTTAACAATATCTACGACAAGACGCCCTAAAGCGATTTTGACTAGGGCCTCCTAAATCTCACGCCGCCCCTGCTCTAATGAAAATATTTAAAATGATATCTGAGTACATGCATTTGTTTGGTGCAGGTTGAAAACAAAGAAACTGGTGAGCTGAATTGGATTCCAATAGATGTTGATCTAGAAAAACATGTTATAGTTCCGGATTTGGACCCCAACATGGACGGTGCAGACCAATTCGTGGAAGACTATGTATCAAACCTAAGTAAAACCAAGATGGTAAACTCGAAACCTCAGTGGGAGGTTCACCTTCTTAACGTCAAAACCTCAGACGCGGAGGCTGTGGCTATCTACCACATCCACCACTCCATTGCCGATGGCATGTCTTTGCTGGCATTAGTTCTTGCTCATTCTCGTCAAGTCTCTAATCCCTCTGCCTCGCCAACACTTCCAGGTGCCATGAACAGAAAATTTAGTTATCGTAAACTTGGGGATTTTGTATCCATTCTGTACGTGTTATGGAACACTCTCGTAGCTGTCTTTATGTTTGTTCTCACCGCATTGTTTCTCAAAGACACTCCGACTCCACTCAAAGGTCCTCCGGGAGTTGAGCTCAAACCGAGACGTTTTGTTCGCAGAACCATAAATTTACAAGATTTTAAGTTAGTGAAGAATGCTCTGGATTGTGTAAGATACAAATTGAGTCTCCTTTTAGTCTTTTAAACTCAATAGATCGTATATGTAGATTTTGTCAAGGAACTAGTTACTCTAAAAACTTAAGGTGTTAGAAAATGACCCTTTCCAGGATCTTATATTATTCTAACAGATTTCATCTCTAATTTTCTACAGTAAGTAATTTTTTCGGGTGTATGTTTGCAGACTATAAACGACGTAGTGCTTGGAGTAACACAAGCTGGTTTGTCTCGGTATCTAAATAGGCGATATGGTAATATATAGGCACTATACCTCTAGCTTCTCGAGTATGAAAATGAACAGAACGTAGTTTGTAGTTAAATCCTCATGTATACTGAAATGCATTCACGCAGGTGAGCTCCAGAACGATGCTGGAGTATCACTTGAGGAGAAGAAAAGGAAGAATTATCTTCCAAAGAATATACGATTCAGAGCAGCATTCTTCTTTAACTTACGAGCATCTACGAAGATCAACGTAAAATTACATTCTGGCTCCTCTATTTTGTACTCCCTCAGTCCCGACCAATTGTTATCGTTTCTGATAGAGTGTTCAACACACATTTTAAGATGCATATAAATTAGCTAACTACTGGTATACATGCAGGCTGTATCTGGTACCATCAAGGAGGGCACAAAAACTGGAAAATTTGGGAACAAAATCGGTTATGTCATCCTTCCTCTCAACATTGGGATTCGAGATGACCCTTTGGATTATGTTCGGCAGGCTAAAGCTGCCATTGATCGCAAGAAGGCTTCCTTAGAACCTTTACTCACCTATCTTTTCCTCAAGTTTTTTATCAAGTTCTTTGGTGTCAAGGTCTGTACACATAATTACATTATCCAAATTTATTTATTTTTGGCTCAGTAACCCTAGGACTCTCCTCCAAACGAGACAAGAGCTCCATCACTGCACAAATCCTTTGTTGCCTCGTTATCCAAAATTTGTAACTAAAATATAAGTTAGGTTTACGTGTAGCTAAACGATATTTTTTATTATTTTGTTATACTAACACAACTTTTTTTTAAAACGCGAGGACATGATTGTTATAGCGAGTTCTAACCGTTTATGACGAATGTCTAAGAAAATAGTAAAATATACATGATAATATGATGGGGGTTGGTTAGGGCAAACGATTGTTGCAACATATCATACCGCAAAAAGTTTTCACTACACATGTGCAGTAGAATTTTTGGTGTGCATACATGGGGCCCCATAATTTTAGATTTAGCAAAAAGTTTATTGCTAACAATCGATTGCCCGTAAACATCTCATAATATGATTTAGTTATGTTTCCTATTGCCTAATACTGGTGTAAATAATGAACAGGCTGCAGGCGTATTTAGCAGTAAGATATTCCGCAACACAACGCTGTGGTTCAGCAATGTGCCTGGGCCTCGAGAGGAAATTTCATTTGATGGTCATCAAGTAACTTACTCTTCCTGCACCTGTTATGGCCAACCAAGTGTGAGTTCTGCTGAAATATTATTAACAAAGCCTAATTCATCTGTTACTTAGCTAACGTTTAATTACATCTAAATACTGCAGGCACTGTTAATACATGTAATTAGTTATTCAGACAAAATAAGCTTTGTTTTGTCAACTGATGAAGACACCATACCTGATCCCCACAGTCTATGTGATGATCTGGAAGAATCACTAAAACTCATTAAGGCTGCTGCTAAGTTATGTTAAGATTTCTTGCCTGATCAACGCAGCCTTTCCGAGTTGCTTTAAAACGATCGCTGATGCATCTTTTAGGGTTGTTAGGCCTTTGTTCAATCAAATATGTGGGAAATGGCCGTAATTATTTTTGTGTTTACATTAATGTATGTTGGATACTAGTTATTATGATATTATTGAATGATAAATAAAAAAGGTGAAAAACATAAATACCGCTTTTTTGTAGGAGGTAGACAGGATTATTGGCGCGGATGAAACCATCCTGTTAAGCCTGAAATTAATAATTAATAATTAATAATCTTTATTAATAAGCGAAATCTTTTTTTTAAGTGATATATGTTTTACTTATTTTTTGGTATCAGCACCTTTTGATTTAACTTTTTATTATTCATCATTCATATTCATGTTATAACTTTAAGTATATTATTTTTATCCGTTTTTCTTTATTAATAAACTTTTTAAGTGATACTTTGTTTTCACTTCTTTTTTGGTTCTATCACCTTTTGTTTTCAGTTTTTATAATTCATGTTATAACTCTAAATATATTATTTTTATCCTTTTTGATTTCTATATGACTTATAATTCTATATGTATTATTTTTACCCCTTTTCTTTATTAATAAATGAAATCTATTTTAAGTGTTACTTTGGTTTCACTTATTTTTTAGTTTCACCACCTTTTGATTTCACCTTTTATGATTCATGTTATAATTCTAAGTATATTATTTTTATCCTTTTTTATTCATATATGACATATAATTCTATATATTTTATTTTTCCTCATTTTTTAATTTTTTATAAGCCATGATTTTTTATTATTTTCATAGGTTTGAATCCTTTTTTTAATTATATTTTAAAATAAATAAGTCCATAAATTGGCTCAACTAAATAGATTCCGAGAAATATAAACCACGACCAAGTAAATATGCCATGTGTTTAAATTGGAATTTTTTAAATTTAGATTTTTTTTATCGTAGGTAACCCGCAGCCGCTACCATTCGGGTGTGCACTGGGTAAACCCTACGGGTTCACGTAATAGCCTGCAAACCACGTGAACCAAGGTAAACCACATTTAAGTCTGACTCAGGAGGCATAATCATAAATTCTCCTCCCGTGGGATTCGAACATGTGACCAAGAGGTTAGTTTTCCTCTCTTTAACCAACTTAGCCAACCCTTGCGGGCTAAATTTAGAATTTTTTAATTTGTTGGTGGAATTCCATTTTAACAAAATGGTATGAATATTATAAAATCTGTATATTGGTTTCACCACTAGAAAATAATAAAATTGTACAAACCGTAATATGATTACAATTCTAATTTCGTAGAACTCTAAATTATTTCTTGATAGATTACTTGGTTTCATCTTAGTATGGATACGCCGTATTTTGGTTTCACATATATAATTATCTTTCATGTAGAGTTCTATGTTTTTTAAAAAAAATATAGATTGGAATCATATTATAATTACGATATTTCTATTTTTCGTAGAATTCTTTTTTATTTTTTATTAAAATAATAAAATGAAATTCTTTAAACAGTGTTATTATTAATTAATAAGGAAACCATCTTTTATGGGATACTTTGGTTTCACCCCTTTTCGATTTTACGAACTTTTGGTTTCACCCCTTTTTAAATCTTACTATAGCTCTAAATAAACCATTTTTATTCTTTTTTTATTCATATTTGACTTATAATTCTATATGTAATATTTTACCCATTTTTTGATTCTTATATACCACATATTTATAATATTGTTTTTATATCAACGGAATCGTATATACATTATAATTTCTAGATTCATACCTACGGAATTCTATTTTAGCACCAAATGCAAAGTTATACATACATAATAAATATTTTATAAGAAAAAATTATGCAATCACAAACTATTTAAAAACGCAAATTCAGCTAACAATGAGAAATTTAATATGCAATTACTTACTAATGTTAATTTAATTTTTTGTTAAATTATCCATCAATCTTGTTGCGACTAAAGTTTCGATGTAAAATATTAGTTATGTCTTTTTGAACAACAGATACATAATAACGTTGAGTTTGTTGTTCTAATAAGATTTGAGTTGATGAAAACTACATATAATTTAAAAAGAAAAATTGCAATAATCGTACAATTTTAATTATTATACATGTTTTAATAAAAAATAAAATAAACTTTTATAATCATTATTTAATATTGATATTTTGATCTCGGCCCGTACTTCGCACGGTTATCTACTAGTTTTTAGTAATAGCTAATACGCAAATCATGAATGTATATTACGTATATTTTTACATTTTTTAATAGAAAGTAAATGTTACGCACACGAGGGATGAAAAAAATTGGTCTAATACGCTTTGGGAAATAGGGTAAGTTTTTTTTTAATCGCAGGGAAACCGCCGTTACCCTTCGGGTGCGCACTGGGTAAACCTCACGGGCTCACGCAATAGCCTGCAAACCACGTGAATCAAGGTAAACCGCATTTAAGTGACATGCTCTGACTCATGAGGCATAATCATAAATTCTCGTCTCGTGGGATTCAAACATGTGAACAAGAGTATAGTTATCCCCTCTTTAACCAACTGAGTCAACCCTTGCGGGCGGAAAAAGGGTAAGTTTAATACGCATATCTTAGGTGCGTATTACATTTAATTAATTTTTAAAAAATAGAAATGATACGTAAGAGGCAACACTACAAGAAAGTCAGAATATTTCCGACCAACTAAAAATGACTGCAGCTAAATTCTATCATATTTGGTCAAATTTAAGGGGAACAAGTAAATTCGACTATTTACAATCGAATTAAGGAGCAATCGTTTTAATCAGTCGAATTTAGCAGCTAAATTCAACCGATTTTTTTATTCGGTTGAATTGATTTAACAGATAAATTCAATTTTTTATTCGGTTGAATTTAGCAACTAAATTCAACCGACTTTTTATTCGGTCGAATTTAGTACTCTGCCAAAAAAAGGGGGAAACTTCACGCTAATAACTTGAATTTTGAAAAATAAATTCGACCATTTTTTTTATCGAACTTAGTAAATGGTTTGGGCGGGAAATATCTCGCTTTTTTCAAAATGAATGAAAATAACAAATTTGCTTCCAAATGAAAAACACTAAAAGTTTTTTACTTAATTCGACCAAAAATGGTAAAATTTAGCTAAATGCAACCGAAACCAGTTGAAAATTCTATTTTTTTAAAAAAAATTGTTTTGTATTTTTTTAATGGTTAGTGCATATAATGCAAAGAAAATTTTAAATTGAAGGACACTTTCATTGTTTAAAAAAATTATTTAGGAATATATATAAATAATATAAGTATGTTTAATTTTAATTTTTATTATATTTGATAAAAATTAAAAAAAAATCTTAATTAGTTAGAATAAATATATAAAAAATAGTTATATCAAGAAGACATACGCAGATGATGCTATCAAAGTGATAAAAAATCTTCTAATTAAATAATTATGAGAACCAAGTTTTTATAATTAAACATGAAGTTTAGGGTCTGCATGAGGGTTTATATTATTTATTTTTTTAAAAAAATGTTTTGAGTAAACAACCATACGAATGAGAAGATTGTCAAAAATGAAGAGTGTACTTAAAAAATAATCTACTTATATATTAAACCTTAGTAAGAAATACTGGTCAAACTATTGGCTGTTAAAATAGCAACCCAAAAATATTTTTTTTTAAAAATTTTGTTATACCACTAAAATATATAGATTTTAACATCCGTACGGTTGGATTATTCATAAATATTTTTTAAAAAAATCTATACATCAATATGGGAGTAAACACTAGTTGGAAGTATTATTCAAGCTATTGGTTGATTGTTAAAATAACAAACAAAATAAATTTATTTATTTTTTCTGAAAATTTTGTCATATCACCAGAATATATAGATCTTGACATCCGTACAGTTGGATCATTCATAAATATTTAAACAAAATCAAAGCATGAATATGAGACTAAACACTAGTAAGAAATACTAGTCAAACTACTGTTTGACTGTTATATTCTATTTTAATATAATATAACGCGCATTTAAAAAAGGTATAAAAACTATTACATATTTTAGAGATGCGTAATATCTTAATATTTTTTTAAAAACATTAAGTAATACGCATTTTGTTAGGTGTGTAACATATATTGAATTATGTTACCTACGGGGTTTCACGTTTGTTTAATGGTTTATATGTTCTTGATCTTGATACTTAAGTCTATAATGTAAATAGTAATGATAATAAACGTATTAAGATGATAGACTCAAATCAAACGTAGTCGTTTAGGTCACATAAATGAGAAACGTATTTTCAAGTTACATCAAGATGACTACTTGGATAAGTTTGATTTTGAATCATACGAAGAATGCAAATCTTATCTCATTGGCAAAATGGTTGAAGCTCCTTTTACTGGACAAGGTGAAAGGGCCATCGAAAGATTAAGACTTATACATAGTGATGTATGTGGTCCAGTGCATACGATGACAAGAAGTGGCTTTTACTACTTCATTACATTTACTGATGATTTCAGTAGATATGGATATGTGTACCTTTTGAAGAACAAATCCGATTCTTTTGAAAAGTTCAAAGAATACAAGGCCGAAGTGGAAAAGCAAACAGGTGAAAGTATAAAAGTTCTACGATCCGATCGTGGGGGAGAATACTTAAGCCTGGAGTTTAAAGGTTTCTTGAAGGAGTGTGGTATCGTATCACAACTTACTCCTCCTGGAATGCCTCAATGGAACGGAGTTTCTGAGAAGAGAAATCGTACCTTGTTGGATATGGTGCGATCGATGATGAGTCTAGAAGATCTTCAAATAAGTTTATGGGGTTATGCTCTAGAAACGGCAACATATACACTAAGCCGAGTTCCAACTAAATCGGTTCAAAAGACTCCATATGAGATATGGACTGAGAAATGTCATAGCATATCGTTTATGAAATTATGGGGATGCGAAGCGTTTGTGAAACGTTTGGTGTCTAATAAGCCAGGACCAAAATCGGATAAATGTTATTTTATGGGATATCCTGAAGAAACAAAAGGGTGTAGTTTCTATAATCCTACTGAGAACAAAGCGTTTGTTGCTCGGACCGTTGTATTTCTTGAAAGAGAGTTACTTTCCAAGAATAATAGTGAGAGGACTATAGATCTCGATGAAGATCGAGATGTACAAAATAAAATTGAACTGGAGTTGGAAAATGGGCAGGATAAACATCAAGATGTTCATGTTCCAGAAACCCAGGTTGTTCGTAGATCTATTAGGGTTCGTCATGAGCCAGAAAGATATTATGGATTTCTCTTTACTCTAGATGATGTGATGCTCATAGACAATGATGAGCCTCTTACCTACCAAGAAGCTATGAATAGTCTAGACTCCGAGAGATGGATAGAGGCCAGGAAATTCCAGATGGAATTTATGTATCAAAATAAAGTATGAACTTTAGTTGATCCACCCGAAGGGGTAAAACCTATAGGGTGCAAGTGGGTTTTCAAGAAGCAAACTAACATGGATGGTAAAGTACAGACCTATAAGGCGCGACTAGTGACAAAAGGTTTCAAACAAATTCATGGTATAGACTATGATGAGACTTTTTCAACAGGTTCTATGGTCAAGTCCATTAGAATTTTACTAGCAATGGCTGTTTACTACGACTATGAGATTTGGCAAATGGATGTCAAAACCGCTTTTTAAAAGAGGAGCCTTGAAGAGGATGTATATATGATACAATCTGAGGGTTCCATTGATCTAAATTTTCCTAAAATGGTCTGTAAGTTGCTTCGATCCATTCATGGATTAAAGCAAGTCTCAAGGAGATGGAATCGTCGTTTTGATGAAACAGTTAAAGAGTTTGGCTTTATTCATAATGAAGATGAACCATGTGTTTACAAGAAGGTTAGTGGGAGTCATGTGGCATTCCTAGTACTATATGTAGATGACATATTACTAATATGGAATGGCATACCTTCTCTATAGGCTGTTAAGAGTTGGTTGGAAAATAGTTTCTTGATGAAGGACTTAGGCGATGCTACCTATATATTAGGGATCAAGATCTATAGAGATAGATCAAGGAGATTAATCGGCCTAAGACAGAGTACATATATTGACAAAGTATTGCATCATTTTGGGATGCAAGAGTCAAAAAGGGGATATGTCTCCATGTCTCATGAGATAGTGATCTCAAAAGATAACTACCCTAAATCATTAGATGATAAGGGTTGTATGAGAAAAGTTTTATATGCTTCGGTAATTGGATCCATAATGTAAGCGATGATATGAACTCGTCATGATATTTCGTATGCCTTGAGCATGACGAGCAGATACCAGTCTAACCTAGGAGAGGGTCACTGGACAGCTATCAAGAATATTCTTAAGTAATTAAAGAGGACTAAGGATTCATTATTGGTGTATGGAGGAGATGAGAAGCTAGTTGTAAAGGGTTACACCGATGCTAGCTTCCAGACAGACATAGATGATTCTGTATCTCAATCAGGTTTTGTAATTTTCCTAAATGTAGGTGCTGTAAGCTGGAAGAGTTCAAAATAAGAGATAGTAGTTAATTCTACAATGGAAGCTGAGTATATTGCTGCCAGTGAAGCAACCAAGGAGGCTGTTTGGATACGGAAATTCATAACGGGACTTGGTGTAGTTCCATCTATGACAGATCTAGTTGATCTTTACTGTGATAATAATGGAGCCATCACGCAGGCTAAAGAACCAAAGTCCTATTCCCGGGAAAAACATATACTTAGGATATATCACCTTCTTCAAGAGATTAACGAAAGATGAGATATACATATATGTAAAGCGCATACTAATGATAATATTGCAGACCCACTGACTAAGGTTTTGTCGCAGAAAAAACACGATGGTCTTACTAGTTCCATGGGTGATTGGCTCTAGTGCAAGTAGGAGATTGTTAGTGTGTGTGCCCTAGAGACAACACTATTATGTTTATGTTATGAGACATTTGGATTATTAATTATGATTCTATGGATTATTCTTTAGATATTTATTATATCTTTATTTTCTGTGATAAAATGTTAGATTAATAAATATCATTGGAATATGATATGTAAATCTGTATCTTTAAGTACGTGACTTATAAATGAGATTATGAGAATAGTTTTGATATTCCTAAAGGTCCCTAGTCAAGTATTATTGTTAAGGGACGATAATAATAAATAAGGACTAGTGTGTTTGTTGACTGATGATCACATCTCATTGATCATAGGTATGGTGATACTAAAGTAAAAAACACAGGCACATGTGTTAGATACATGGTGTTGGAATGACCCGCTGTGAGTACTACATGTTTATAGTGTCATAAGTTAATCTCACAGTGATAATAATGTATTGGTCCTTAGATCTGAAGTCATTATATTTCTATATGAGAATTGCACTTTGATTTTATTAAAAGTTATCCTTGACCGAGTAATAATAAAAGTAGACATTGGGTATATTATGAATCGTATGAGAAATATGAATGATCTAGATATGATTTAGCCCTCCTATATTAAGGAGTGATATTATTGGCCTCTTGATTGAGTGAGACTATAAAATGCATGGTCGTGCTCAAATACTGATTTGTTTAATAGTTTACTCATTGATCAAGAAAAACCCGGATTAAACGTTACAGAGGATGACACAATGCATCCCTCGAGTTTGATCTATAAATAAGGTTAAAGGGATTATATTACATTGTACATTATTCGCGAAAGATTTAATTGGATCACCAATTATTATTATTACTTGGGTAACACTGATGTATTACTAGATGCCACTCATTGTATAATAATTTGAATTCGAAATTTAAAATTATTTCCAACGTAATAATAACCTAAAGGGTAACACACTAAAAACGTTTAAAAGGAGTTCTAATTTAAATTTTGAATTTAAATTATATGATTATAAATTCAGTATTGGTTATTTAATTAATTGAGTTGAACTTAATTAATTAAATCACAATTTAAATTTTAATCTAATAACCCAATCAGTTTTGATTTTACATGAAGCCCAAAACGAATTAGGGTTAAGCTCATATATCTATCTCCCCTATATATACATGATGATGTATATAATTTTAGGGTTAAGTAGTTGAAAATCGTTTTCAGAAAAATCCTAGCTGCTCTACACATGGAGAGGCTAGAAAAGAGAGATAGAGAGAGGCAAATATTTCGGCTAGTACCGGCTCCGGTGATCGTTGGACGATCAGGCGTTCGTGTAGACATATTTGGAGTGCGGATCTTTGTGTGAAGGGGTCGCTGTGATTCATTGATCGTGGACCTCCATTATAGTCACTTGTAAAGTTTCGTTAAGGTACATATTCCGTTCTCGATAATCATTCACTAATTATACATAGATTCTGCGGTAGAGATTCGATTTTTTTTGCTTTATGGAACTTTTTCCGTTATGTTTTGTGCTCGAATCTCTAACACCTAAAACTACGTTTTAGCTTGATTTTCTACAACACAAAGATATGTAGGCATCTTGCGAGGATTGTCAGTCCACGACCGCAAGCTCAACCATTAAACTCAAAACTCACAAACCCTGACATTAAATACTCACAAACCCTAATTTTTATTACACAGCAACCTGATCAATGGTTACATTCCCAATTGACGTTCTCAATTGCTTATTTGTTTAAAAAATCTAAGAGTGAAAAGCAATACACAAATTTAATTTACGTCAAATTCATTCATATCCGATTCATTTCACCGCTTGAACATGGAAAATGCTTGCAATCAAATCACCTATTGAGGACCACAGGACCACATTGCCATTTATCTTCACCTGTCATTTCTACACCTGGCATTCCATCTGCCTGTCATGGTTACATTTTTTTTACCACCACTTAACATGGGTGACCCTTATTATAGGCGAGCAAGACTTGCGTATAGGGCCCCGACACTCAAGAATCCCAAAAATTTCTAACATTTTCAAGTAAATATATATATATATGAATTTTCATGATATATGTATATTAGGGCACCATAAACTGATTTCGACTAGGGTTCTGAGATGACGCCCTGCATCTCAGTAGCTTGTAATGGATTGTATCCTTTCTTAGCTCTTCTTATCTCATTTGTCAGATCATTGCACTCAGTCTATTTTACTCATTATCACCTAAACGGAAAGGAAGATATATATCTTAATGGAATCGAATTCTATAACACTTGGATGCAACTCTAAGAAAGTGTTAATATATATCCCGTTAATATATCATGAAGTAGTGCATGAGAAGGCACATACTGAGTAACAAGAGTATGGATTTAATTTTGTTTCCTATGATTTTGCTCATGCAAGGAGAAAGATGGTTATTTGTAAGTAACAAGAGTATGGATTTAATTTTGTTTCCTATGATTTTGCTCATGCAAGGAGAAATATGGTTATTTGTAAGGCGCATTCATATCATAAATGTTTCACTTATCTTTTTGACAAATATAATTTATAATCTTATAAACGAGTATTTATGCATGCCAAAAAATCATGAGGTGACACTACTAGAAAAACTTCAATAGACATCGGCCAGAAACCGATGTTAAACGTTTTCCAGAGCGATGTTTATGCGGGTGTAGAGAAAGGTACCTATATGACATTGGTTCACAACCGATAATATCTTTAACATCGGTTCCGGATTACAACCCAATGTATATTCTCTGTTTTTAAACAAAAACTACATTACAATCTTTTCTGAATAGCTTTTATATGATCTAAAGAGTGATGTCTAGCTATTCTACTTTTTCTAGTAATGTGAGCTAGACAGGAGGATAAGTTATTGTGAATGATGCCACGATCATTAATCATTGCATCATTTTTAAACAGAAAATATTTGGATTTGGAGGTCTGAATTGATGTCCCATTTATTGTCTCATTCTCTACCTCTGCATTCCATTTCCACCACACTCTACTCAAGCACACAACCTTTCTTACTTTAGGTGTTAGGTGAACTGTCATAATTGCATGACCTAATTGAATCCCCAGCAATAGTGTTGTTTCAGCAGAGTCTTGAAGATGGCAAGGAGGGGCTTGGTGATCAAGCTGTTTAATGGCACATGCATGAATATTACATACTTTCTGCATTCACTGCAAACAAGTGTCGGCAATATTTGCATTCACTTCCATGAAGGGACCAATGCCAGATGCATACTTACAATGGGAATAGTTAGCTGAAAGATTCATATCTAATAACTGATGCTGGACAAAACAGGTCAAGTAACTCAAGAAATATTATTCACTCTGCTACTTTCTTTCTTTTTTTAATAAAAACCAACTTGCATTACTTAAGTAAACAACTTCAGAATCCAGAATTCAAAGTACAATGAATAAAATCAGGAATGCCACATTCCCACTCCCCTGAACGTAACATAGAATATGCAGTTTTAACTAACAAATTAATGTGTCGCAATATTATTTATAGATAGGCTTTTCGGACACAATCATTAACAATTGTATGATACCAGCTGTGATTTAAGCTTTTCGCCCGAGTCAAAGTTTCTTTTAGACTAACTGCTCACTCTACGTCAACAAATGGAGCTGACAATTCGTTTCTTTCGTGTTTCGTATCATGAATGTCTAACTCAAAACCGAACAGTTAATGATTCGTTTCGTTTCGTTTCGTTTCGTATTTGTGTATCTTTATTTTATGTGTGTTTCATGTAATTTAAAATTAATAATAAAAATAAATATAAATAAAATATATATTTAAATATTAAGTTTTTACCGGTCGAGTCTTAAGTAAATAAGTCATAAAGACTCTAGTGTAGTCAATTCTTATAAAAATTTAAATTTGAATCTATTTTGTATCTATTTTCCGTAAATATTATATGTAATATATTGTAAGATATATGTTTTCATATAATTTTGATAAATTTATTTAATATTTATTTACGTTTCGTGTTGTGTAGCAGGTGTAAACCCAAAACCGACATTAAATTCGTCATTTTTATATTCATTAATAATATACTGTTATGTTATTTTTTCTGGCCCCTATTGTGTGGTCCATCTCTGCCTTCTTGAATTTATTATATATAGGATATGATGCCATGTTTTATCTGCAATTCTGCATCAATTACAGCTTGCTGAAGGTCTGATCAATCAATCATCAATGGACTCATTACCAAGTCTGAGAACTCTTAATAATGTAAATGTCTGGCGAGAAAGAAATGATGAAGATGGAGAGCCATTGAGTCCGGTTGCTCGCTTATTTCACCAACCTGGCTCCAATGTGTACATTGTAGCTATCATGGGCTCCAAAATTAAACTCCAGCCAGATGTCATTAAACCTATTTTGATTCATGCTCTTCTCAAACACCCTCGCTTTTCTAGCTTACAAGTACGTTTCTCCACTTCTACGACGTAAGGAAGTATTTAGGACGGAACTAATGTAAAATTACTATCGTAAAATTTTCTGTCATAACTGGAGCACTTAAAACGGAACTAGTATAAAGTTCTGTAATGAAATAATTTTACACTAATACAAATTTTAACTTGCATTGCATCAATTTTTTAGCTTGCATGGCACTTTTAAGCAAGTACTATGCAAGCCAGTGCTATGCAAGTGCCGTTTCCTAAGCTGAAATTAGTTACATTTGTATGTTTGAGTGCAGGTTGAAGACAAACATAGTGGTGAGTTGAAATGGATTCCTACAGAGGTCGATATCGAAAATCATGTTATAGTTCCGGAGCTGGATCCTAACATGGACGGTGCTGATAAATTTGTCGAAGACTATTTATCGAATTTAAGCAAAACAAACATACCAAACTCTAAGCCTCTGTGGGATATTCACCTCCTCAACGTCAAAACCTCGGAGGCCGAAGCTCTCATCATCTACCGCATTCACCACTCGATTGGGGATGGCATGTCTTTGATGGCTCTTATACTTGCTCATTCTCGACAAGTATCCGATCCCTCCCTCTTGCCTACGCTTCCTGTCATGAACAAGAAACCTAATCTTCTTAACCTTAAGGGTTTTAGATTTGTGTACATTTTGTGGAACACACTTGTAGCGATTTTCGTGTTTGTTCTTACTGCTTTTTTTCTCAAAGACACTCAGACTCCACTTAAAGGGCCTGCAGGAGTTGAGCTTAAGCCCCGGCGTTTTATTCGCCGAACCTTAAATTTACAGGATTTTAAACTGGTGAAGAATGCCCTGCATTGCGTAAGATACGTTTAACTCGAGTCACATTTTAATCTTTTAAAAATCAAATTTTCAAATGTATGCATCTGAAACCTCGACAAAATATTTTCAGACGATAAACGATGTGGTGCTCGGGGTAACACAGGCCGGTCTGTCTCGGTATTTAAATAGGCGATACGGTAAAAAAATTATGAATTTCAGCTTCCCAGTTTTGAGAAAGTAAATTTATGTATACTGATTTGTATTCATTCATCATGCAGGTGAGCTGCAGAAATATAATGGAGTAACTGGCCAGGAGAAGGAGAAGAATTATCTTCCAAACAATATTCGACTAAGAGCAACATTCTTCTTCAACTTACGAGCATCTACTAAGATCAATGTAAACTTATATCCTCTTTTGTAGTGAAGTTATTTTTCTGGACAACATTGACGAAACTAGGGGAGGTTAGCCCCAGAGAGTTATTTTTACGGATCCCAGTCTGATATTAAAAATTAATGGAACTTTTATGGATGGCTAACATCAAAATATTGACGATATTTTTTATTTTAGCCCCGGTTGTTCTGACATCCTAGTTCTGACATCAAAATATTGACGATATATACATGCAGGCTGTAGTAACTGATGATGCGATTAAGGAACGCGGGAAAACGGCAAGATTTGGGAACAAAATTGGCTACGTCATCCTCCCATTTAACATTGGAATTCAAGCTGATCCTCTGGACTATATTCGGCAGGCTAAGGCTGTCATTACTCGCAAGAAGGCTTCTTTAGAACCTCTGTTCACATATCTTTTTCTCAAGTATTTTATCAAGTTTTTTGGCATCAAGGTCTGTATATCTGCTTGCAATTGAGCTGCTTCATTATCAAGGTCTGTGCGCGTGCAGATTATTTTCTAATGTTATAACTTGTATGAATGATGAACAGGCTGCAGGTGTTATTTGTCATAACATCTTCTTCAACACAACATTGTGGTTCAGCAACGTGCCCGGTCCTCAAGAGGAAGTCTCGTTGTATGGTCATCAAATGGCTTTTCCTGCTTGTAGCTGTTATGGTCAGCCAAATGTGAGTTATACTAATACACTACTACTAACAGTACTGCCTAATGCGTGTTTTAGCAAATGAGGCCTTCATTAATAGTCTAATAGACGAATATCTCAAATAGCATTGTTTTTGGATGGATAAGTAGCCTTCCCACAGGCTCAACAAGTTCCTGCTATATCACACCTCATCAATGGTTGCGTTCTCAATTGCTCGTATTTGATAAGAAATCTAAGAGTGAAAAGCATTACACAAATTTAATTCACGTCAATTCATTCATATCCGATTCATTTCACTGCCTTAACATGGAACATGCATGCAATAAAATCACCTATCGAGGACCACATTGCTATCTGTCTCCACCTGTTATTCCATCTGCCCCTTATGGTTACATTGTTTTTGGTGTTATTCTGTTTTACTGCATTTCTAGGATCAATCAAAGAGGTGGTTAAGAAACAGGCTTTAGTATCCTTTGCTATATGTTCTTATCTCATGTATCAGATCATTGCACTCAGTTTATTTTACTCTTTGTGATATCAAAGTGTTGAGTGTCATCTGTTTTTCCTTTATCACTGCAGGCACTGATGATTCATGTAATTAGTTATACGGATAAAATTACATTCGTATTATCAGTTGACGAAGACACCATACCTGATCCCTACAGCCTATGCGATGATTTGGAAGAATCCCTTAAACTCATCAAGGCTGCTGCTGTGCCATCTTGATCTAATTGTCTTCTTGTTGTATGATTTTAGTTTTGATGCTAAAAATAAGACAAGTGTGTTTCAGTACGTCAAGTAAGGTTTCTAATAAAGCACGTAATGTACTTAGAGTTTGGTTGCTTCCATTGATTGCGAGTTACCTTAATGATGCATTAAACATTTCCACCATCATATTTAGCATCATAGATTAGATGCAATTAAGAGCTTCATTTGGTGTGTAATGAATAAATTACACAAAATAATATTTCAGCATGCAATCACTTCTTCAGATGCTTAGTTCACGTGAAATACATTCATATCCAATTCATTTCACTGCCTTACATCGAATTCTATAACTAGCAGAGCAATCTGGAAATAATTCAAACGCGCTGATAATGAATGCCATAGACCTAGATGTTTACTCTACCACTAGCTATTTGAGATACTTCCAACATTCATTTAGTTATGCATCAGATATAACACTTGATTCATGGAACATTGAAGATTAGGTTTGTGAATTGTGAATTGTGAAGATGGCTCTGACTTCTCTCGCGTAGAATACAACCAACTCCCAAGAGCCTTACACTATTTTGTGTTATAAGATGGTCCAACTGCTTTGAATTTTCTTTTGCACAAGCATGGCAGTTTGAGATCTCTGAGCAATTTAACAATAAAATTTGCACGTGATAGTCTTGCGTTTGTGCATATTGCTCATTCATGGCTATTGTGTGACTGCGAGTTTCAGGAATTCTGGATTTTGGATGATTGTGTTGTTTTGATTACAATTTATAGTTTAGGTCAGTATTAGTTAGTTCCTCATCTTGCAGCATTGACATTTGTTTCAAGTGGCTTAAACAGTTGGGGGTCATATATTTTCTTAACAATTGCGGATTCAGTATACTCTTAGAGTTCACCTACTCTTTATGGTCAATGGTGGGAGATACTTCCTCAGATCATTTGACATTATTCTCCTCTTCTATACAAATATAATCTATTCAAAAGGTTGTTGTTTTCTTTTCTTTCTTAACTGATTATGTTTACCTCGTATTATCTATATTTGCTAAAAGATATGTTATTGTTAAAGATCATAAGATCGTGTTCGGGTTTTTCTCCGACATCTTAAGATTTTAAGATTTTAGAGTAACTGGTTACTTAACATGATATTCCTCGGACATCTTAAGATTTTAGAGCGTTTGGTTACTTAACATGATATCAGAGTTCGGTTTACGGGGTGGTTCGGGTTTGAGTCCCACAAGCCCATTTGTTTTATTTAATTATTTGTATTGATATTGGTTATTGGTTATTGGATATTAGTATTAGTCATATATGTTATCGGTATGAAAGTATCGTAGGACTGAGGGGATGTGTTAAAGAGTATAAAATCATGTTCGAATCTTCGATATTTTGAAATTTTAGAGCGACCGGTTACTTAACAAGTTACAACTTTCACTGTATAGCGGCATGTGCTTCATTGTTTACATGTTTGCAGTAGTGCTTACCGCGTTTTTTCTCAAAGACAGTTCGACTCCACTCAAAGGTCCTCCTGCATTTTGTTGGTAGGGCCATAACTTTATAAGATTTTAAGCATTCACAACAATTCCACATATCGAAATAAATTATAAATTTATACGCACATGGGCACACAATAGAAAAATCCATTTTCTAAGATCTGGACACACACATAAACAACTATTTCGTGTTTCTCGATCAGTTGGAACTGTTCGAGGTAGTTTTTAAATGCAGGTTGTACCTGAATCCATCCATCATGAAGGGCACAAAAACCAGAAGATTTGGGAACAAAATTGGCAACATATGTTGGACTTTTAATCTAAACGTTAATAATGTTTTGTTTTGAATAATTCGGTTGGGTCTAGCGAGTTTGTATCAGCATGAGTGAGTAATGCAGTAGTTGAGTCTTATCAGGGTTGTTTAGAGAAATAATAGGAACTGTCCTTGTTTGTAGCTGCCACTTTCTCTTGAGTGGTATTTATCTTTGCTTTCTTTCTTTCAGTATGTTATTGAGTCTGTAATAGAGTAAATCCTACTTTCAGTTATTCTCTTAATACAAAATCGAGTTCAACTCATATTATCTGCTGCTTACATTCAAATATTTTCATCAATCTGGTATCAGAGCCTTAAACACTGTGTATGCCAAAATATATGCCCAGAGAGATGTCAATGGAGTCGACCAAAACCAAAGACAGTCACGTTGCCCTGAACTATTCGATGTTAACAAAAGTCAATTACGCAGTGTGGTCACTAAAAATAAAAGTGTTTCTCCAGGAACAAGGTGTTTGGGTGGCTATCGAACCCAAGGATCTAAAAGTAGCTGTTGAAGAAAAAACAAATAAGTTAGCATTGGCGGCAATATATCAAGAAATTCCTGAGGATGTTTTGTTGTCGCTGGCTGACAAAATGACGACAAAGGATGCATGGGAGGCAATCAAAACAGTATGCTTGGGTGCTGATAAAGCAAAAAAATCTAGGGCTCAGTACTTGAGGATTGAGTTTGAGTCATTAAACATGAAGGATACGGAGCAGTTGGACGAGTTTTGTATGAGACTAAATGGCTTGGTTACTAATATACGAGCTCTTGGAGAGAAAGTAGAAGAGACTTACGTGGTCAAGAAATTGCTTAGGGCGGTTCCGTCAAAGTTCCTCCAAATAGCTATTGAGCAGTTTGGGGATTTGGAAGTTATGACCATGGAGGAAGTTGTGGGTTCCCTGAAGGCCCATGAGGAAAGATTGCGAGGTGTAACTGAAACAAGCGAATTGAAGCTTCTCCTTACTGAGGAGGAATGGAAGAAACGAGAAAATGCTGAGGGGCAGTTGTTACATACTAGAGAAGAATGGTTGAAAATACGTGCTCGAGATGGTGAACGTTTTGTACGAGATAGAAGTAGGGTAAAGTGCTGGAATTGTTTTGGTTATGGCCTCTATGCCGCTGAGTACCGTAAGCTTCGATGAGAACAGAGCAAGGAGCGGAGGACTGAAGTAGGGTAAAGTGCTGGAATTGTTTTAGTTCATGAACACTTGTGTGGGCCTATTTCTCCTCCCACCTCTGCTGGAAAAAGGTATTTTCTTCTGCTAGTTGATGATTTTAGTCGCTTAATGTTGGTGTGCATGATTAAAACGAAGGACGAGGCTTTGAGTGCTTTCAAGGTGTTTAAAGCAGCTGCAGAAAATTAATCAAAGAGAAAAATCCAAGTTTTTCGAACTGATAGAGGAGGAGAGTTTTGCTCAATAGAATTCACGCGGTTTTGTGAGACTATGGGAATCCAGAGACACTATACGGCGCCATACTCGCCACAGCAAAATGGTGTGGCTGAGCGTCGAAATAGGACCGTGGCTGCCATGGCTAGGAGTTTGTTAAAAGAGAAAGGAATGCCATTAGTTTTCTGGGGAGAAGCAGTCTGGCACACAGTTTATATTTTGAACAGATTGCCCACAAGGGCATTGTCAAAACAGACTCCATATGAGGCTTGGAAGGGAAAAAGGCCAAATCTGGACCATCTTAGAATATTTGGATGCGTTGGTCACATGAAAACACCAGGGATTCATGCTCGAAAGCTTGATGATAGAAGTAAACCAGTTGTGTATCTTGGCAAAGAGGCAGGCACCAAAGCCTATCGAGTTTTTGATCCGGTTGGAGACAAAGTCCATGTTAGCAGAGATATAGTTTTCGAGGAGTATAAAAAATGGCCTTGGGATGGTGAAGAAAATAATGATGCTCGAGTTAGTAAAGTTACAGGTAATTTTACCGTATTTGATGTCGAAGGTGATACACCAAGCTATGACACAGATGAAGGAAATCAGATACAGAGCCCACTGCATGATTCTCAGTCTGGGAGTATGAGTTCACTTGGGAGTGAAAATGAAGGAGGCTACAGTTCTGAGGCCTCGAGCAGCAGCAGCAGTGAGCCACGTAGATATAGAAGTATTTCTAATATTTACAATACCACGGAGGAAATTGAAGCAGTTGAAGAAGAGTTACTGTTGGTTGAAGTTGATGAGCCATCTAATATGAGCAAGCAGCAAAAAAAGTGTGGAGAGAAGCTATGCAAGCTGAAATAGAAGCTATAGAGAAAAATGACACTTCGAAACTAACTGATTTACCCCCAGGCCACAAAGCAATTGGCCTAAAATGGGTTTTCAAGGCAAAGAAAGATACAAATGGGAAGGTGATAAAGCACAAAGCACGTCTTGTTGCGAAGGGGTATGTACAGAAATTTGGAGTGGATTTTCAAGATGTGTTTATACCGGTGACAAGAATGGAGACGGTACGACTGCTATTAGGTATTGCTGCAAACAACGAATGGGAGGTGCATCATCTTGATATGAAATTAGCCTTCTTAAATGGGGTCTTACTTGAAGAAGTGTATGTTGCTCGGTCTCAAGGTTTCGAAAGGGCAGGAGAAGAGAAGAAATTCTATAAATTATTCAAAGCTCTCTACGGCCTTCGCAAGCACCCCGTGCTTGGTATGTGCGCCTTAGTAAGTATCTTATTAACCATGGTTTTGCTAAGTGTCCATTTGAACATGCAGTTTATATAAAACGCGAAGGGAGTGATGTTTTGATTATCGGAGTGATTGTTGATGATTTACTGATCACTGGAACTCGAGTTGACAGCATAGCAAATTTTAAAAAGCAGATGAACAAGGAATTCGATATGAGTGACATGGGTCAGCTAGCTTACTACATTGGGATAGAGGTTGAACAAGGTCAAGGGTATATCGAGATCAAACAGAGTGCTTATGCAAAGAAAATCCTGGAACGAGCTGGCATGGCAGGGTGCAAACCAGTAAGCTACCCGATGGATCCCAGATTATGGATAAAAGGGACTCTGAATTATGGATTGGTATACACGAAGAGTCGAGGAGATTATCTGTTAACGGGATTGTGGAGGCAATGTTGATGATAGAAAAAGCATAGGTGGCTGGAATGGTTTTCTACTTAAACGAGAGTTTGATCACTTTGGTTTCATAAAAATAGCGGTGTGTGGCTTTATCGTCTTGTGAAGTAGACTTCATGGCGGCTACCGCGGCTGCGTGTCGGGGTATATGGTTACACAAAGTTTTGAGCCAAATTTCTGAGGTATTTCCAGGTCCAGTAATTCTTTATATTGATAATAAGTCTGCGATCACAAGAAGGCTTCCGTAAAACCTTTACTCACCTATCTTTTTCTTAAGGTTTTTTTATCAAGTTCTTCGGTGTCAAGGTCCGTACACATAATTACATTACCTAAATTTGATACTACAGTACTAGTTAGGTTTACGTATCTCTAAACATTTTTTTTAATGAACATCTTTTTTTGTTTAACTATGATGACTATTTTTATGTGTGGACAAGACTGTTTTAGCCGGTTCTAATCATTTATGATGAATGTCTATGAAAAAAGTAAAATATACATGATAATATGACGATTGGTCACGGAAAAGGGAAAGCAATTGTTGCAACATATTATGTCGCGCAAAGTTTTCATGATATATGTACGGTAGGAATTTTCGTGTGCATGTATGGGGTCCATCATTTTAGATACAGCAGTTGTTTATGCGCTACAGTATACTGCTAATAATCGGTTGTTGGTGACCATCGCATAATATGATTTAGTCCCTATTGTCTAATACTGGTGTAAATACTGAACAGACTGCGCGTGTATTAGCAATAAGATATTCTGCAACAGGACTCTGTGGTTCAGCAATGTGCCTGGTTCAGAAAATTTATTTAATGGTCATCAAGTAACATACTCTTCTTATAGTTGTTATGGCCAACCAAGTGTGAGTTATGCTGAAATATAATTACTAGTAGTGATGTACAGACGAACCGCTCAACCGCATTAACCGTTTGCACCGATAATCTTTAAACGCGGGTTAGTTGCGAATTAAAATTTTTATGATCGCTTATTTGCAATTTGGATGCAGTTTTAAATTTTTTAAAATTATAAAATCGCAATTGTTAACTGCAAAATATATTTAAAATATAATATATTTTATAGTATATAAACTAATAAGTAAATACATTTATTTTGTTACAAAAAATATTATTAACTATTATAAGATCAATAGATTAACAACCCTTTTGTTATGATTTCAAGCGAAGTTCATTAATAACCTACCTGCCCATTATCCCTCACTGCCTCTCAAGTCTCAGATCCTACCTCTCATGCTAGTCTACTATTTTTATTAGCAGTACTAGGAACATGTTATATTACCTAAATTTAATATTACCTAGAAAAAAGAGACGGGGTGAGTATAATTTATTTCATGTTTGTGTTTTAGGTATTTGGTGCATGTTATATTTAAAAAAAATATACATGTAAGAGGTCATTAACTGCAGAGGGCTCTAGGTGTTGTCCTTGATTCGTTTGTGGTTAGGACCATCCTTGTTGCATAATGGTTATTTTGATATATTTTTTTCAATCTATATTATACTATAATAACCGGAATGGGGTATAATTTATAGTTTGGTTAATCCTCATTTTGGTTATCCCTTTCCATCTTGACCGTCGGATATTCATCATCAAATAATCAGAACCGTTAGATCCAAAAACTAAAAAAATGTGTTATATAAGTTCTCAGGTTCGAATCCCGTCAACAACAAACATTTATATTATTATTTATAAAGATACATAAAAGTTCTCAGGTTCGAATCCCGTTAACAAAAAACATTTATATTATTATTTATAAAGATACATATAAGTTTTCAGATTTGAATTTCACTAACAACAAAAATTTACATAGATCTCATTAATCATATACTATTTATATTATTTGAACTTAACTTAAAATTATACACAATCAAAGTATAATTATTTAATCATTATTTAGTATTTAATTATTTATATAAAATTTTAATAAAATTAAATAAAATAAAAATAAAAATATATAAATATTTAACCAAGACTCGTGCATCGCACTAGCCGTAAGCTAGTAATAAATAAAATCATGGACCCCTTGATCGATTCAGTTCTACATACGAGCTTGAATGTGGTTGTCTCTAATTGATGTGTGAGTTGCGCAAAAATTTGTTCGAGCAATTATTATTTATTACACAATAATGCAATGCACAACTAGCAATTTAGCACGGCTAATCAAATATCAATAATGTTTGGCCTTTTCACAACAATGGTGAAAAATATTTGAAAAACTAATCTTTAATAAATATTACGGGTCGAATATGGTTGAGTAACTCAAAATATATTGAGCATTTAATAATGATGATCTAGGCAAAAGAGTGTTTGGTGAATTCTAAAATTCATCATATTATATAAATTATTACTTTATTTTAAAATAAGCATTTTTAGTGTTTATACATGTATTACTAGAGCTGCAAACGATCAAAACCGAACCGAGTTCCGCTCGAGCAGGGCTTAATTTTCTTATAAAATGAGCCGAACTGAGACGAATAAACTACAAGAAAAACGGGTTATTTCCATGGGACAAAACCGGTGGTATTAAGCATATTAGACTAAACTCGACCGATTCTCCAACCGTGTCATATATTGGGGTAATAAATAACATATTCGTTGTATTTGAACTAATTCAACGGAAATAAATTTGACGAATTCAAATATCACTGATAGGTAATACCACGGACCTAAATACTGCGAAATATAATACCACGAACCTAAATACTAAGGAATATAATACCACGGACCTAAATACTACGGATTGCAATACCATGAATTGTATTACGACTAATGTTCATTCCACTGAGTTTATACCACTAATTTGTAGTACCACGAAATGATGTTCAATCTCGGCTCTTTTATAAAGGAACCGAGCCTGAGCCGAACACGAGTTTGTTCACGAATAATCGAACCGATCCGAGTTCAACTCGAGCCGAGTCGAGTTGTCCCCTAATAGTTCCCATGTATTTTCAATCGACTAACTTTAAAGTATAATTAAAATTTACAAGTTGTATCCAGATCAAATACTAGTCTTATATTAAAATTACATACGCATAGTCACACTCTACACTTGTAGGGCTGTCAAAAAAATTCAAAAAATCCGATATTCGTCCGAAAAAACCGCATTCGTATTCGAGAAAAAACAGATATTATCCGTATCCGAGAAAAAACGGATATTATCCGTATCCGAATTCGGGAAATACGAATCCGAAACTAAATACATATAGGATATTTAAATTATATAAATATAAAATTATATATAATTTAAAATTTATTTTTTTAAGTTTATACATAGTGTGTGTAAATGTATTAAATAATATGTTTATACAAATTTTATATAATTATACACTTACTTTATACATATATAAATATATTATGCGTATTTAATCGTAGAAAATGTTCTATAATCATCGTCAAAACGGTAAGGGTAACAAAAAAAATTTAAAAAATCTAATATTCGTCCAAAATATCTGCATTCGTATCCGAGAAAAAGCGGATATTATCCGTATCCGAAATAAAGCGGATATTATCCGTATTCGAATCCGATGATTACGGATGCAGATCCGTATCCGAATTATCCATTTGACAGCCCTATACACTTGTTTATTAATCTTATCATTTATTTTTTCAAGACGAGTTTTAAGAATATATCTGATTTTATTTTAAATTATTGAGATATTCGTAACTTTAGAAATCGTACATTATTTTTTAAACTGTTGATGTCAAGGTTTTATTACGTTTTGATGTTTCACTTAAATATTGTTTACGTAAATTACAAGTTACTTACTGGTGTTTCCAGAAATGTGAAGAATTGGAGATGAATATATCATGATAACAATATTTAATAGTTTTCTTACGAAAAAAAATAAATATTAAATTTAGGAAAATATATAAATAATTTAAAATAATTTAAATTATTATTAAATTATAAAAAAATATACTAATAAAAATATTTAAATGATTAGTAATAATTTATTATTTGTAATATATATGAACTTTATCTGAGTTCGAGTTACCGAGTCCGAGCCAAGTCTAGCTAAACGAGACGAGTCTGAGCCGAACAAACAAAAAGCTCGGCTCAGCTCGTTTACTTATTTGAGCTCATTTTAATGTTTAAGACTGGCTCATTTAATTAAACGAACCAAGCCGAGTTTAGTTAAACGAGTCGATCCCAAATTCGGTTCACAAATGACTATATTCATTTGAGCCCTATATATTACAATATGACATATCCTTCTATGTGTTTTACTTGTAAAAAAATATTATCATTTTAGGAAAAGTAAGTAAATTGTTATTTTGACAACATAAAATAATTTTAATTTATAAACATTTAAAATTTCTAAAACATACTCTTGAAATAAAAACCAAGTTTTGACAACACAAAATGATTCCAATTTGAAAAAATTTGAACTTCTTAGACATACTATATTAAAAATCTTAATAGTACAATTTATTTTTTTTTAAAAATACAAAATCTATTAACAATCTCACTATTTTATTATAAGTAAATGTTTAGTTTTAAAAACACTACATACCTGTTCATTTTTTTAAACTAAAAGGAATTCACATTTTAAACCATAAATACTATTTAAAAACCAAATGTACAAAATAAAATATATAAAAGTTATACTACCTCCGTCCCCCTTTTTTCTTTACGTTTTTTTTCACTGCTCGGCATGTATCTTAAGGCGTATTAAAGTATAATTCCATAACTTATTTTAAAAAATTTATTTTTCTCAATAAAATTTAAACATTAAATTTTTATTAAGAAATTTTTTAAAAAGAAATAATAATTTATGGAACTATACTATATAGGAGCCTTAAAATGTATGTCGAACCATCCCTCTCAAATATAAAGAATTGAGAGGGACAGAGGGAGTATGTTATAACCAAAATTTGGTATTAGAACTTTTTGGGTCAAAAACGGGTCAATTGAACTCAATTTGGGTGGACGACCGAGAAATTAAGTTTTTGTGGACAGAGTTAGGGTGAGCCCTTCTCCTTAAACAACTTAGGGTGCGCCCTAAAGGTTTGATGGACAAGAATGGGCTTTTAATTGGCGGTTTCCTTGGATGCTCCGTGATTTTAGGAAGACAATGGATGATTATTACTAACATATTTTTGCAGGTACTTTATTGAAAAACTCCTTACTATAATGCAATTTTAGAAAGGCGGTGTCCGTGATTAGAGACCTCCAGGGGTATGTCGGGAAGAAAGGCATCTTCTTGTAGTCAATGGGTGTCTTCGTTGGGGATGTGGGGTAAACTATAGTGTGTTCTTTGGGAGTTCTGTCTTTTTATCAATGGGTCTTCTCGTTGGGAGATTTCGGAGTATTATATACTTTACACACAAAAATTTGGGATCACTTGTCTTATAATTTGGTGGGGGATCCTCATTCAGGGGATAAGGATGCATCCAACATTTGGGTAAACCATGGCTATACCGAGGTTCACTGACTAGAGAAACACAAATTTTGTTAAAACTCAAATTTTAACAAAATTCGGCGGCTTTCCGGTGAATAACCACTATTGTAAATCTTGATTCCGACGATGAAACTCAAATTTTGTTGATATCAAATTTCTAAATATACGAGATCTATGAAATCATAGGTACCATCAACATGCACAACTACGCCACCCCATAGTCATTTTTAAGACATAATATATCATTGACATCTACACACATTTTCAAAAAAATATAATTATGCACCCTCACAAAAAACACATGTCTACAAATTTAATATATTACTTAAACGTCACTTTTAAAGAGACAAGCCTTTTACTTGACCTTAGTTCCAAATATAACTTTTATATCACTCCCAGAATTTATCATGAAAATGACATGTTTACATATTTAATATATTACTTACACGTCCTAATCTAACGACATAACTTTTAAATAGTGACTTTCAACCTACACCTGTATATCTAGAAATTTTTACCTAAATTAATGTAATCAACGAAATATAATTTATAAATGGTAAGAAATAATTCAATTTTAACTGAGAAAAAGGGAAAAAAAATAAAAAATTGTTATACATTACCAGCAAATTTACTATTTGAATAAATAAAATTCTATCATATTTATTAGGAATCTTTGGGCCTGTTTTGTAACACCCCAGTCCCACATCGAGAAGATTTGAAACTTCTGTTCAGTTTATAAGACAAAGTACTACTACTATGTGCACCAACAAATCATGATCTTTTGGGGGCTTGTGGTGGGCTTGTCGTAACCCAAGTTGGCTGCACTCGGGACAGTATGCTTCAGCTTATTTCGGACTCGTAATCGGGACTTGACTAGGTTTTCGAAAAAGGCTCGGGATTTGACCCGGGTTGTCACATGTTTAGCTCTAACTTATAAGTCGACTTATGACATATAAGCCCATAACAACTTATCGACAAGTGTTTGTCGACCCAAATTATAAGTTGAATTTGCAACTTATAACCTCATAAGTTGAAAGTTAGTAACAGCATACTTTATCTCAACTTATTTTGATTTTTTTACCTTTTTTAATTTGATTTTAAAATATAAGTTTTAAAATGTTTTTATAATTTAAAATTCATAAATTAAGATAATTGTATTTAAAAATTATTCATTATAGTTCATTTAAGTAAAAAAATTATGATTTATAAGTAATATTATCCAAACAGTAATATAACTTATAAGTAATAATCTACTAACTACTAATCACTTACGAGTCTCTTATTCATTTTAAATCATTAGTTACTTATTTTAAAATTTCTCAAACGGACACTTTATATGATATTGGAGATGGAAAAAAGAATACACGACCCATTTTAGATATTTTACTATTTTAGTAGTTACGTGAAAACATATGAGAAGATGTGTAAATACATATCAAACTTAAAAAATTATATAAAATTATGGATGATATATTAATAAATCGGTTGGGTTAGGTTAGGGTAAAATATTTGTAACCCGTACCCAACCCATTTATGTCGGGTTGATCAAGAAACAACTCATTTATAATTCGGTTTATGTTGGGTAGGATTTTTTAGGTTAAAAAAGAGTTGGGTTGTGTCTATATCATTTTCCTTATTATACCTAGGACTCACTTTCAAGTATATAGGACTCATTTCTCAGATCATCTATCAAATTATCAATGGACTCATTTCCAAGTCTGAGAACTCTTAAAAAAGTAGAAGTCAGACAAAATTTGAGATTTCCTGAAAGAAATGATGAAGATGAACAGCCATTGAGTCCTGTTGCTCGCTTATTTCACCAACCTGGCTCCAATGTGTACATCGTAGCTATCATGGGCTCCAAAATTAAACTCCAACCTGATGTTATAAAACCCATTTTGATTCATGCTCTTCTCAAACACCCTCGCTTTTCTAGCTTGCAAGTACGTTTCTCCATATCCACTACGTAAATGAGGCATTTAGGACGGAACTAGTGTAAAAATTATGTTATTTTTTTAGCTTGCAAGTCTCGGTCGGTTTTGTCTCGGTTTTGTGCTCGGACTTTGGTCGGTCGGGTTTAAAACGGTCGGAAAGGACTGTTTCTTGTAGTGATACACTACATATTATCTTAACGTAATTAAAATGCATGCATGAATAAGTACATTCATATGTTTGAGTGCAGGTTAAAGACAAACATAGTGGTGAGCTGAAATGGATTCCTACAAAAGTTGATATCGAAAATCATGTTATAGTTCCGGAGCTGGATCCTAACATGGACGGTGCTGATGAATTTGTCGAAGACTATTTATCGAATTTAAGCAAAACCAACATTCCAAACTCTAAGCCTCTGTGGGATATTCACCTCCTCAATGTCAAAACCTCGGAGGCCGAAGCTCTGATCATCTACCGCATTCACCACTCGATTGGGGATGGCATGTCTTTGATGGCTCTTATACTTGCTCATTCTCGACAAGTATCCGATCCCTCCGTCTTGCCTACGCTTCCTGGCATGAACAAAAAATCCAATCATCTTAACTGTACGGGTTTAGGATTTGTTTACATTTTGTGGAACTCACTCGTAGCGATTTTCGTGTTTGTTCTTACTGCATTTTTTCTCAAAGACACTCAGACTCCACTTAAAGGGCCTGCAGGAGTTGAGCTTAAGCCCCGGCGTTTTGTTCGCCGTACCTTAAATTTACAGGACTTTAAATCAGTGAAGAGTGCCCTGCATTGCGTAAGATTCATATAACCTGACTCGAGTCTCGTTTAATCTTTCAAAAATCAAATTTACATGATTTTGGATCAGGACTCAATTATGTGCATGCGTTAAGGCATTGCGTGAGTGTTTGTTGGTATGACTAACAATTCTTTTGGGGTTTATGGATACAGACGATAAACGATGTGGTGCTCGGGGTAACACAGGCTGGTCTGTCTCGGTATTTAAATAGGCGATACGGTAAAAAATACTAAGAACTCCAGCTTCCAGTTTCAATAAAGAGAGTGTAAACTGAATTTTATGCATTCATTTATGCAGGTGAGCTCCAGAAGTATAATGGAGTGACTGACCAGGAGAAAGAGAAGAATTATCTTCCAAAGAACATTCGACTCAGAGCAACATTTTTCTTCAACTTACGAGCATCTACTAAGATCAATGTAAAATTATGTCCTTTTTAATATATAGTTTATTTCTCTGACAACACTGGAGAAACTAGGGGAGGCTAGCCTCAGAGAGGCATTTTAGCAATCTCGGCTAGAATATTAACAATTAATAGAACTTATCGATGACCCTGTTAAAAGTATAGGTTTCCCTGCTCAGTGCGCGTACTCAGCCTCAGCCACATGATGTGTGTTTCTCTGTTGGAACTCTTATGGCTGACTATTTGTATATGAATGCAGGTTCTAGTAACTGATGAAGGGATCGAGGAACAGGCGAGAATGGCAAGATTTGGAAACAAAATTGGTTACGTCATCCTCCCATTTAACATTGGAATTCAAGCTGATCCTCTGGACTATATTCGGCAGGCTAAGGCTGTCATTGATCGCAAGAAGGCTTCCTTAGAACCTCTGTTCACGTATCTTTTTCTCAAGTATTTTATCAAGTTCTTTGGCATCAAGGTCTGTATATCTGCTTGCAATTGAGCTGCTTCATTATGAAGCGGATTATTTTCTTATGTTATAACTTGTATGAATGATGAACAGGCTGCAGGTGTTATTTGTCATAACATCTTCTTCAACACAACATTGTGGTTCAGCAACGTGCCCGGTCCTCAAGAGGAAGTCTCGTTGTATGGTCATCAAATGGCTTTTCCTGCTTGTAGCTGTTATGGTCAGCCAAATGTGAGTTATACTAATACACTACTACTAACAGAGCCTAATGCGTGTTTTAGCAAATGAGGCCTTCATTAAAAGCCTAACGTTTGATTACATCTACACTCTGCAGGCACTGATGATTCATGTAATCAGTTATACTGATAAAATTACTTTCGTATTATCAACTGATGAAGACACGATACCTGATCCCTACAGCCTATGCGATGATTTGGAAGAATCGCTTAAACTCATCAAGGCTGCTGTTGTGCCATCTTGATCTAATTGTCTTCTTGTTAATGTTTTATGGTTGTGTATGATTTTAGTTTTATGCTTAAATAAGACAAGTGTGTTTTAGTACGTCAAGTAAGTTTCTAGTAAAGAATGTAATGTAATCAGAGTTTAGTTGCTTCAACTGATTGCAAGTTTCCTTAGTGATGCATTAAACATTTCCACCATCATACTTAACATCATAGATTAGTTGCAATTAAGAGGTTCATAAGCTGTCTAGTGAGTAAATTACACAAAATTCTATTTCAGCACGCGATCACTTCTTAGGATGGAACATACGATTCATGTGAAGTCCAAAACTGAAATTGAATCCAAAACTGACAGGAGATTGACAAGATTAGAAGGAAGTCCTTGTTTTTCGACGTTAAGTTGAGCTAAAGACTTGGATACAGCTCTGAAAACTTCTTGAAAAGAGAACTTGGTCGCTTTGTAAATTTTCAGCTGATAGACCAGTTCTTTGTACAATGCAGCATAAGTATGTAGAACGCGATGATAATGAATGCCGTTGAACTAGACGTTTACTCTACAGCTATCTAAGATACTTTCGATATTCATTTAGTTATGCATCAGATAGAACATTTTATTCATGGAACAATGAACATTAGGATTGTGAAGATGACTCTGACCACGGATAGAATACCAACCAACTCCCAAAAGCTTGTATCTTATTGTTCGCTTGGTGCTACATCTGTTGCTCTTGTAATTGAGCTCAAGCTTTGCAAGTCTATTAAATTTAAGGTTTTAATAGTCGGAAATCGGTGCGACTTGGAAAAATGAGTACTTTGAACTCGGAAAGTACTCGGAATGAGTACTCGGATAACTAATCGGCTATCATTGGCTATTTTTTTTATGAATTATTTCTCTCATATATAGTTATATACTAATAAAACGTAAAATTATGTAATAATCCTACTAAGGAAATGTTTACTCAGGAAACTTAGTAAGATTTAAGTATAATGATGGAAATTAATCATGCTAAGGAAATATTTACTTAATATAATCCTACTAATAAAATGTTTACCAAGTATAATTAATCTACCAAGGAAATGTTTACTTAGCATAATCTACCATTTTATTTACTAAGGAAATGGTAGACCCTATTAAGGAAATGTTTACTTACTATAATCTACCATTTTATTTCCTTAGTTCAAATATAGATTGCTTAGGATGCGTTTGCTATTGTTGTTTCAAATAGTTATAAAATTGTTTGGCAAATTTTAAAAGATGATTTGTGAGAAGTGTTTTTGACCCAAAAGCTGACGTTGGAGAAAGCCGGTCCCCATGTTTTTGAAAAAAGATTTTACCATCAAAACTCATCAAAAACATTATTATTTTTAATTTGTCACATCAGCGGTTGCGGGTGACCTACGATAAAAAAAAATATCTACATATCAAAAATATTACCAAACAGTCATTTGACTTTTATAACACTTTTTTTACCAACACTTATTTTAATAGTACAACAATTTTTAATAATAATATCAAAAAGAGCCTTAGTAACAACTGAATGGTTCAACCCTAGTAAATTAATAACGCACCGGAAATAATAAAGTTCAAATATAGATGACTTTTGATATCAAACATAATTTCTAAAAATAAACCACATATCATTTCTAATAAATATCATTACTTTAGGGGGAAAAAAGCTAAAACATATATAAATCATGTTTGGTCTTTTTTGGGATTTTTTTAAAATAAATAATAAAAATTTAAGAAGGTAAAACTCGGGTTTTACCTCAAGCACTTGGAGTCGAACCATTTTTTTCCGATTCGTATAAAATCATTTTCGAACCCGGTTACTCGGAACTCATATCGGAAGAGAAGTTAAAAAGAGAAATGGATCTAAATGTCATTATTTTAGTAAAAAATGCCCAAAATGTTATTTTTGAAAAATAACTGTTAGATAATGAATTACACGCAGAGGGGGGTGAATGTGTTTTTGTGTTTTTATACTTTTCTTGAAGTGTTTATGGTTATGAACAAAGTAAATTAAATCTTGCAGTGAGATGTGTTAATATTGAGATTAAACAAGCAATAACAGTGAACACAAATCTTTCAAAACTCACTTAATTTTATATTAAAATTAAGAATATTTTGTTACAAAATTTATAGGCTCTTTGTTGCTAAAGAGCTTACCTTCTTCCTTGAGAGAATACAAGATTTTATTAATCTAAATTGTTACTTCTAATAAAGGACCATGGTTAACTTCATATGATAGTTAACTACTGGTTTACACAGTGTATAATAAGAGATGTTATTCACTTTAGTAAACTGTCATTAATCAATCCATTTTAGGAAAAACATATCTTTCATTTCTGGCTTAGCATGGCTTAGCATATCTTTGCATACTGTGTTAACTTTAATCTTCCTTTGTCAGTTAATCTTCACACTTGATCTTGCACACCTCAAGCGGCATTTTGTAGATTTGTCAATCCAACTTGATTAGATTGTTTGTTGATTGTTAATCTTGGATATTGAACTGGTCTGCACTTTGTACTTTGAGTTTTACCTCATCTCCAGTTTGGTATATAGAGAACTTGACATCTCGATAAGTATAATGACTTATCGAGATCTCTCATTGCTCTATAATTGTTTTGACTTGTAGAGGTCTTTGAATTCTCTATAAGAGAATTTAGCTTGTCGAGCTCTCTCATCTTCATGTCTTCACTTTGGCTTATCAATATCACTGAGTTCTCTAGTGACTAATTGACTTGTCGATAACTCAGAGTTCTCTAGTGATATTTGACTTGTCGATATCTCGGAGTTCTCTAGTGAAATTTGACTTGTCGATATCTCTGAGTTCTCTAGTGAAGAAATGACTTGTCGATGTCTCCAATCTTCATGTCTTCAATTTGACTTGTCGATATCTCTGAGTTCTCTAGTAGCTTTCCTGACTTCTCTATAAGTCATTCTGGAGTTCTCTAATGACTTCTCTATAACACTAAATCTGTGACTTGTAGAGATCTTGACTTAGAACATTTTTCTCAAAACAAATTTATTCAACTCCAAGCTTCTTCATAATTCTTCTAAGGCATGATCTTCTTGATCTTCTTTCAGATAGAATTCATAGGCTTGATACTGTTTACAAAAAAGGACTCTAGTCCGCCCTTTGACATTTTTACAACTTTAAATGTTACAATACAAAATGCAAACTAAGATTACAATATAACTTACTTAGGGTTGTCAATTTGACTTAGTCTTGTTATAGTACAGGCATGTCTTGCACAACAATAACGGTTTTGGAAATAAGACAAAACACTACACGAAGTAGCGTTAAGAGCCATTTTAAGATGCACAGTTCACCTCACGCTACTTCAAGTAGCATTGATGTGTTGTTTTTTCAATCTATCTTTTAAGCTTTATTTGTGTGTTATTTTAGGGCCAAAAACGCTAGTTAATGTTACATTTTAACAATCATTTTTAAATTAATGTTTTTAAATTTAATGATGTACCATAATTTAACAATTTTTAACATTTTAAGGTTCACCAAACACCTTTTGGATTTTGGAAATATTAAAAAAGAAATAAATTAATGAAAGATACGATGATTTAGGGTTTAGGATGTAGAGTAATTGTAGAGCCTAAACCATAATTTAATCTAGGGTTTAAGCCCTAAAAACCAAAAATTTAAACTTTAAATCATCTAATTTTAAAATTTAAGGGTGTAACTTAATTTAATAATTTTTAACATTTTAGGATTTACCAATCCCCTTTTGGGTTTTAGAAATAAATTTAAATTTTTTTATTAGTTTAGGATTTAACAATTTTTTATTTGAATTTAAAAAAAATTATTAATTACATATAATTTATAAAATATTAATTTATAGAATTATTAAGAGTTAATGACATGAAAGCAACCCATTTAATTAGAGTACCTGTCACGGGACTCTTCGAAGGCATGCCCAAATGCGGGATAACTATCCTTTATGTCACATGTTCGAATCTCACGGAAGGAAAATTTATGAATATGCCTCATGAGTCAGAGTATGTCCCTTAAATGCGGTTTAGCTTGGTTCACGTGGTTTGCAGGCTATTGCGTGAGTCCGTAGGGTTTACCCAGTGCGCACCCGAAGGGTAGCGGCTGCGGGTTACCTACGATAAAAAAAAATGGCATGCCGTTTATGAATTAAATATAATAAAATTTAAAACATAATTGTTTTACTAATACACAGTGAACTAATATAAAATTAAATTTAGTTGATACTAACAACCAAATACCATCATAATACGCATTTATATTAGTAATTTTTTAGATATTTAAATATATGTAAATATTTTAGAATTATATTTATTATTTCTGGATATTTATAATATTAAAATAATTATTAAAAATATAAAAAAAATAGTAAAAAGACATGTCAAATTATGAAAGTGCATATCTAACTAATTGATGTCATGGCATGCCGTGATTTAATAGGACAAATGAGATGATAGGGTCGGGTCGAGTTGCATAGTTTAAATATTAACTTAAGTAGAGTATAATGTTGAACCCTAGACCCAAATGGAGATGATGGCAATGCTGAACAAGGCAAAGGTAAACAAGTACATGAACAACTACTGCTACTTTGTTCATCATCTCCACTCACACTCACACCTTGTTGTTGATGATGATGATTCCGAAATAAGCAAACCCATTCTCCAACTCACCCCATCCGAAACCCTAATTTCAGATCAACTTCACTCCATTATCAAAACTCACCACCGCAATAACCCCATTCCTAACCCTAATTTTACCCCCAATCTCATCATCCCCACTCTCTCTTTCCATTTCTCCCAGATCAACACTACTGCTTTCTCTTCCGACGTTATTCGCCACGTCATTCACCGATGCGGTGCCACCCGCCATGGCATTCCGTTCACGCAGACTCTCTCTCTTTTTAATTGGTGGGCTGGTCATTTTGTTAATTCCCTTTCCCCCCTTGTTTTTAACGAGATGATTGACCTTTGCGGAAAACTACGTCGTTTTGATGTGGCTTGGTATTTGATTGAGGCTATGAAATCGAGAAACGTTGAGGTGTCTAATTTTACGTTTTCCGTTTTGATTAGGAGGTATGTCAGAGCTGGGTTGGCTACTGAGGCTATTCATGCTTTTAATAGAATGGGGGAATTTGGTTGTGTAGCGGATAAGATTGCGTTTTCCAATGTTGTTTCTATTCTTTGCAAGAAGAGGAGGGCCGTGGAGGCTCAGGCTTTTTTCGATGGTTTCAAGGATAAGTTTGAGGCCGATGTCGTTGTGTATACTAGTTTGGTTAATGGTTGGTGTAGGGCTGGGGATATTTCCCAAGCGGAGAGGGTTTTTAGGGAGATGAAGGAGATTGGGATTCAGCCGAATGTGTATACATATACTATTGTTATTGATGCTTTGTGTCGGTGTGGGCAAATTACTCGAGCTCATGATGTGTTTGCCTGAGATGATTGATGCTGGATGCAAGCCAAATGCTATTACTTTTAATAATTTGATGCGAGTACATGTGAAGGCTGGACGGACGGAGAGGGTTTTGCAGGTGTATAATCAAATGAGGAAGCTTAATTGTGCTGCCGATACTATTACATATAATTTTCTTATAGAGACTCATTGTAGGGATGAGAATCGTGATGAAGCTATTAAAGTTATTAATACAATGGTTAGGAAAGGGTGCGAGCCAAATGCTTCTACATTTAACCCAATATTTAGGTGTATTTTGAAGGCGGGGGATGTTAATTCTGCCCACAGGTTGTTTGCAAGGATGAAAGAGATTAAGTGTAAGGCTAATACTGTGACTTACAATATACTGATGCGGATGTTTGCTGATTCAAAGTCCGCCGACATGGTTATCAAGCTTAAACAAGAGATGGACGAGGGTGAGATTGAGCCTAATGTAAATACTTACCGGATTCTGATATCACTATATTGTGGGATGGGACACTGGAATAATGCTTACAAGCTTTTCTGCGAGATGTTGGAAGAAAAATGCTTGAAGCCTAGTCAGGCAGTGTATGAAATGGTTTTGCAGCAGCTGAGGAAAGCTGGACAGATTAAGAAGCACGAAGAATTGGTAGAGAAAATGGTTGTTAGAGGTTTTGTTGCCAGGCCTTTATAATTTATTGGCATTGGGGTTCTCTTGTTACTGCAAGATATTTATATTTTAAGTTTCCGGTTTCAGTTTCTCTCTTGGTTGTCTTAATCAGCTTGAGTTAATACTCGAGCAAATTTCTTGGGGCCATTACTGCGTTGCGACAATTGTTTATGAACTATTTGAGCTTCTAGGATTTCAATATTTTGAAATATAAATGTAATTTAAAATTTAAATGTACATATATACATGATTTGCCTCTTTGTCTCAAAGTTTAATATGAAGACCGTGAAATGAATGTCTATTGTCTGCTGCCAGTGCCGGGGTAATAATTTAGCAAAACATTGAGCATTGAGCTTGTCTAAAATGTCTATAATCTGCTGTTCAGTAAGCAAGAGTTATCAGATTCTTTCTGGTATCCTTGCTGTACATTTTCTTCAAAGTAATTCTGTAGCTTTTTAGTCCAGGATTCTTGCTATATATTAGTTTTTTCAAAGAGTGTGTGTTTGTGTATTATACAAATTTCTATTTCTTTATCTTATCTATATTCTATTTACAACTTTTATTAGCAATTACAGTTAGTTCAAGTAAGTAATCGAAAGATTCAATAGAAAAAAACATAAAATTATGTCCTTTTTCTTATGTAGTTTATTTCTTCAACTTACGAGCATCTACTAAGATCAATGTAAAATTATGTCATTTTAATATGTAGTTTATTTCTCTGACAACATTGGAGATACTAGGGGAGGCTAGCCCCAGAGAGGCATTTTACCAATCTCGGCTAGAATATTAACAATTAATAGAACTTATTGATGACCCTGTTAAAAGTATAGGCTTCCCTCCCCAGTGCGCAGTACTCAGCCTCAGGCACATGATGTGTGTTTCTGTGTTGGAACTCTTATGGCTGACTATTGGGATATAAATGCAGGTTGTAGTAACTGATGAAGGGATCAAGGAACAGGCGAAAATGGCAAGATTTGGAAACAAAATTGGTTACGTCATCCTCCCATTTAATATTGGAATTCAAGCTGATCCTCTAGACTATATTCGGCAGGCTAAGGCTGTCATTGATCGCAAGAAGGCTTCCTTAGGACCTCTGTTCACGTATCTTTTTCTCAAGTATTTTATCAAGTTCTTTGGCATCAAGGTCTGTATATCTTCTTGCAATTTTGCTTCACTATGAAGTGTGAATAGTGTGTGTGCGAGTGCGGATTATTTTCTTATGTTATGACTTGTGTGAATGATGAACAGGCTGTGGGTGTTATTTGCCATAACATCGTCTTTAACACAACATTGTGGTTCAGCAACGTGCCCGATCCTCAAGAGGAAGTCTCGTTGTATGGTCATCAAATGGCTTTTCCTGCTTGTAGCTGTTACGGTCAGCCAAATGTGAGTTATACTAAAACACGACTACTAACAGAGCCTAATGCGTGTTTTTAGCAAATTAGGCCTTCATTAAAAGCCTAATGTTTGATTACATCTATACTCTGCAGGCACTGATGATTCATGTAATCAGTTATACTGATAAAATTACTTTCGTAATATCAACTGATGAAGACACGATACCTGATCCCTACAGCCTGTGCGATGATTTGGAAGAATCGCTTAAACTCATCAAGGCTGCTGTTGTGCCATCTTGGTCTAATTGTCTTCTTGGTAATGTTTTATGGTTGTGTATGATTTTAGTTTTATGCTTAAATAAGACAAGTGTGTTTCAGTACGTCAAGTAAGTTTCTAGTTAAGTGGGTAATGTAGTTAGACTTTGGTTGCTTCAATTGATTGCAACTTACCTTGATGATGCATTAAACATATCCACCATCATATTTTACATCATAGATTAGTTGCAATTAAGAGGTTCATATGCTGTCTAGTGAGCAAATTACACAAAATTCTATTTCAGCACACGATCACTTCTTCGGATGGAACATACGATTCACAGTGAAGTCCAAAACTGAAATTGAATCCAAAACTGACAGGAGATTGACAAGAAATGATTGCAGCACCATTAATCCTGAAATTATCAGTTAAAGAAAAGATAGTTAAGAAAAGATTAGAAGGAGGTCCTTGTTTTTCGACGTTAAGTCGAGCTAAAGACTTGGATACAGCTCTGAAAACTTCAGAAGAAGAAAACTTGGTAGCTTTGAAAATTTTCTGTTTTAGGCCAGTTCTTTGTATAATGCAGCATAAGTATGTAGCAGAGCAATCTGGAAATATTTAGAACGCGCTGATAATGTATGCTGTTGACCTAGACGTTTGCGCGCTGATAATTTTCTGTTTAAGATACATTCGATATTCATATAGTTATGCATCAGATAGAAAACTTTATTCATGGAACAATGAAGATTAGGTTTGTGAAGATGACACTGATCACGTTTACATTATTAATTTTGTTTACCTCATATAATCTAAATCTGCTGAAAGATATCTGGGTGAAGTAAACTTTACAAAACAATTCCAGAAATTTGTATCTTATTGTTCTCTTGGTGATACATCTGTTGCTCTTGTAATTGAGTTTAAGCTTTGCAAGTCTATTAAAGTACAAAGTAAGGGTCTACAAGTTATACTCTACTACTCCCTCCGTCCCGAAATTTACGATAGACTTTAATATAGACCACAAAAAGGAGATAGTTGAGGTTAAAGCAAGTGTATTATATATATATATATATGTGTGGTCGGAAGAATCTTAAATGAATACTGTAAGGGGAGATTCATTCTTTTTGAAACGTCCAAAAAAAATGGTTCATATAAAATGGGACAAAGGGAGTAATTATTTGGATGAAAAATGTTATGCTATGAACTTGATCATATCATTTGAAAACTAAATTAGGGAACTTGTTGGATCTAGATCATCCAGCTGCAGATGTGAAGCTAATCATCAAGCAGATAATTGCAGCATTGAACAAAATAGGGAGAGTTATAGATAATTTAGAAAACAACCTCTTCATTCTTTTAAAAGTGAGTAAGGTACGTACGATACACCCTTTCCATACATTGTCCTCCTAAATAGTATTTACCGGATACAGTTGATTGATTGATTTTTTTAAAGGAGTGTCGTCTCACAATGTCTGCACCAAAATGTTGTTTTATCAGAATCCACCCTAGCCTGCTTCCTAATACTATGTTCCGGTGTAATGATTGATCAAGTTCTTTAAAAGACATCAAGGTAGATCATCTTTTCAAATACTATGTAAATATATATGGCCTCATTGAAAGGATTACTGATGCTTGAACATACTTTATTATTGTAATAAAGAAATAAATGTCGAAATCAGCATACAAATGCAAAGAACATGATCTGAATCCGATGGATAGTATATTTACACAAGAAAATTATAGAATCTCTACTCTAACCTGATGCAGAGTACTAATAGTAGTATATAGCTCTAAAGAATCTATGTAGCTGAGTATCAAGGGGTATAATACTTATTTCTGCATTTGCACTTCCAGGAAAGAAGATAATAGCTCTCATCTCGTACGTATATAGATGTCGATGAAGCCTTGAATGGAGGACTAATGACAAGTGCAGCCATGCAAGGCCTGCAACCTAAGCATTTGTTAACACATTTAGGTGGACTTGAACCTACTGCCATCTTCACCGGTAACTTCGAACTCTGCACATCATTTTCTCCTAACAAGATCATACACAAAGCATAAGATAAATTTGTAAACATGAACCTTAAGGCCAAGAAAAGATGTTCACCTGAACAGTAAGGAAGCATTAGGAGATGAAGAATAAGCACCACAGTAACCACATTCAGGGAACTGAGACACTCTCTTAATTTAGCCATGTATGCAAGTTATGATGTGTATGACAATACAGAATGTACTAATTTATATGTGTATGACAGTATCATGCATGAGAGTTCTGTAGTAAATTTGTACTTGGAGAGATGAGAAAGGCCATCAAAATAGCAGTAGTGCCCTGAAAAAGATAAGTTTTGCAACCTTTATTAAGGGACCCCTCTGGTGAAGAACTTTGAACTATATTACTGGTATCTCTAAAGTCAAGAAACAGTAGATTAGACCCATAATTTTCAGATTGACTTGACAGAAGTTACAATGTGAGGGAACAAGTTTTCAAATAATTGAAGGTGGCAACTACTTTTTACCATATCTGGTCTTCTGTAACTGTTTGTTTATCAATTACAATCAAAAAGTTCATTCTTTACTTTCTTCACCTCCTGTATCATTATTGCCCTGATAGAATGAGGAGTCAGTTATATGAGTATGCTTCACCTGAGACTACAAGAAACAGCCATACTTATACTCCACCATAGAGAAAGATTATTTAGGCCTTTTAGCTGCCATTGCCCCAGCAGTATAACCTGTACCACTAAACCCCGAGAAAATGTTGAATGCTAAAAGAGCGATTGAGGGATTCCTACCTCAAACCGAAGGGCCGATAAAAGGACTTGTCACTAGACTATCAACGAATTCTAATTATCGCTCCTTTTCACATTTTAATAATAACAAGCTGAAGGATTAGTGTTTAAAAACTTACTTATTAAGAGTGCACCAATACCTGTTTTACTGTTTTGATCTACTATGCATAAATCTATCTACTATTTACATACCTTTTTCTTTGAAGAGACCAAAATCATGTACATCTGTAAGGGCAAAAAAAAGTTAAAAGATGGGACCAAAAATTGGTCAAACAATTCTTTCCATCAGTACAGGTGAGTTGCCACAAGTTGCACCTTTCAACACTTGAGGCTCTCGTCGGTGCCTGATTATAGAGAATGATAGGAGAGTGGGTTGCCTTCACCGAAATTTTGGCCATTTTTCCCTGCAGCCTATTCTTTTCCCCTCAACTTGCGTTATTATTTGAAAAATCCTACAGAGAGCCAAAAAAACCATGCCATCAATCATAAGTAATTTGAGTAAAACAGCATGAGAGCCAAATGAGTCAGAAAGATATGAAAAGGGCCACTACCGAGAAGTTCTGGGAGTTACGAAGGAAGCTTCGAGCTCATATTGGTTGTTCGGGTAGGAAGATTTCCGTTTTTCTCGTTCCTTCTCTTCGATAAGAATAGGAATTTGAAATGATACAATAGAATGACTATAAGTCGAAAGAAAGGTCTGTCTTGTCGTCAAACCTTTCTTTCAATTCACAAACTCCAATTCTTTTAAATTTGGAGTCGGGGTGCGAGGTCTCAATATACATTTTGTTAACAGTTAATCATCCTATAAATCAAACATAGATTAGCTCCCTCGTATAGAGCTTCATAACAGCAGTAGAAACAAAGATGAAACGTATATAAACCATGCATTTCATAAAATAATAAAGGAAAGGAAAGCACAACACACAATCAATTCACTACTTAAAAAGTAGTTTTATTTTGATTTTTTGATTTTTTTAATTTTTTTGATTTTTTTTATTTTTTATAACTAACCATTACACCAGCAATGAGATGCTCAAGAAAATAGGACTAGACATCCTATAAAAAAATGGGGTTTGGCACAAAAAACAACCAAAAAAGGTTGTGATGGCAACAAGAGGACTAGCTGCCATGTCCAAAACCCCTGAGACTGAGCAACCCAAGCTGTAGAAATGGCCAGAGCCAACAAGAAAAAAACAAGAACAAGATTGACAACTTATACAAGAACCCCAGACCTGATCTCAGTCAAGCTGTGGACTAGTAAAAAAGAACACTAGACTAGTACTGCATACTTGAGGGCCACCAGTGGAGACCTCGAACCAGGACAGGGTGAAGATATTCTCAGAAAACCAATGGCCATGAAACGGATCAGTCTCCGGTGAAGGGGACCAAGAGAGTTGAATTAGACATTCCTTTCGGCAAGGAAGCCTGCAAAAAATGATGAGAAAAAACAATCCGCCATAGTCTCCTGTTAAACAACCGAGCCACTGAGGTAAAAGAAATCACACTGATGATGTGCCGCAAGTGTTACTGCTGTCCCGTTATCTATATTTGTATCAAGTTATGTGCCTGAGCTATCCGTCACCTTCTTACACAACACCGTTATCTGCATATTTAAATGGGCACAGAGGTGTTGACTCCGTAGAGGATATCACATCTCCACAAATTCTCCAAAAGCAGCTCAATTGCGCTGCTGCTGATTAAATTGCAGAGTTGGATATTTAACCCTACAAGGTTCTTGCCTAGTTTTCCAAGGGAAGGCATGCTCTTGTTTGAAACATTGGAACAACCAGACAAAGAAAGGATCTGCAGATTATGCTGCACTCCACGGGATAAAGCAGCAACTCCAGCATCACTGATAGAACACTTTGAAACATCAAGATCACTGAGCAACGAGCAGTTGTCGGCAATGGCTGCCAAGCTTGCATCAGTAACCTTCCTGCACCCCTCAAGATTCAGCACTTCGAGGGTTTCACCATGCAACCTAGCCAAGGCTGCAACCACATTATCGGTCAAGTTAAGGCAATCACTCAAATTCACCTTGACAAGTCCATCCACACAGCTCTCCAGCAGTGGTAGAAGGCCATCATCTGTTATCGCACAAAGCCCACTCAAGTCCAAGTGATGAAGCTGAGGACACAACTTCCCCACGATAGCCAAGCTAGCACTACCAAAAGCCAAGCAATTCTGAATGGTCAAGGATCTAAGAGACTCACAAGGGGTTAGAGTAGGTGTTTCCAGAGCTAAATCCTTGATTCCCATGCACTTCACAAAAGCTAGAGATTTTAATTTTGATACGCAGTTTGAAAGTGTGCCTAATATGCCAAACTGAGTGATTCTGTTGCACTCCTCCAAATGTAAACTCTTAAGAGATCCTGCAACTTTCACAAATGCCACCAACCCATTATCAGACACAAAGCAACACTTCTTGAGGGACATTTGCTTCAGATTTGGGCAACCCTTTCCAATTGCTTCAAGACTTACATCTGTTGTTCCTCGGCATGAAGTAATAAGCAATGATTCAAGAGACTGCAGGCCCCTAGCACTACCCAATGCCCAGAAACCCTTTTGACTCACATTCTGAAGTCCGCCAAGAACTAGATTGGTAATAGCCTTTCCATAGTGCCCGATTACAGCAAGAGAGAAATCAGTAATATTCAAAGCCTGGAACCTGACCTTTGATAAAACAGCAGAAGCTGCGGACAACAGACTAGCAACACCTTGATCCCCAACAAGAGGGCAATTTTTAATAGTGAGTGACTGCAGATTAGGGCAGCACCGTCCAATAGCCTGGAGACTCTCATTACCTATCTTTCGGCAGGATTCAATTGTTACTGCAGTCAAATTGGGACAATTTTCTGCAACTGCAACTAAACCCTTGTTAGAGATTGAAGGGCATTCGCTTAGATCAAGTTTCTCCAGAAGGTGGCACTCCCTAGCTATCTTAAGTAAACCCTCATCTCCAATAGAGGGAACATTCCACAATGAGAGAACCCTAAGAGAAGGGCACCCGTGGGCAATTGCTGAAAGACCCAAGTCAGTAACTCCACGAATAGAGTTGCTTCCCCGGATTGAAAGCTTGCCAAGTCCCCCACGAGTAGCTGTGCCAACAGCAATAGCAGCAAGTCTGAGATCTGTTGCCTTCTTTCCATCTACGCACCTAGTAAGATAACCCTCACAGTCATCCTCCTTAATTTCATCAACAGTAGTCATCTCAACATCTTGCGCAGACTTGCACACTTCTTCTCCTGCCTGAGTGCTCTCGCTCTTGTAAATTTCAGTATTTCGGACACTGCTTAAGATCATAAGCCATTGCTTTGAGACACAAGCTGCAGCACTCCTCTCTTGGCCACCTGGCAAGTGTCTGAAAATCTCAAAGAGGCATTCTTCAGGAAGAATTTCAATGGAAGATCTCTTCTCCTCAAACATCTGGCTTTCAAAAGCAAACGGGCTGCTAATGCGTGCCCTCTTCCTGGACGGGCCATAAACATCCACATTGGAACCAATAGAAAAGAACAGAGCTGAATCAGCAGAACAAGCTGAGCCTGCAGAATAGAATTCATCATCCCCTGAAAACCATTCATCACAAACATCATCAGAAAACCAGTCCATACAATCACTCAAATACTTCACTAATCAAATTTCACTTTTTATCTTTCAATTTCTCAAATAACTTAAGCATAGTCCTAAAACTGTCTTTGATTTCAATTTCACATTTCTGTTCAGAATACTAATTACCCATCAAAGCAACATTAAAAAAACATAAACTTCTAAACTATTCTAATTTCATTCATATAATCATATGCACAACTGCACAAGCACAGATATGTTACATATCTAACCAAACACAAACTTCTAAACACAACAAACAGATGATCATCTGAGCATAAATTCAAACACCAAAATAATGGCCTAGCACATAAACTAACCATTCAAACATCCAAATATCAATACATAACATAAAAACCACAAAAAAACCACAAAAAGATACAATCTTTGAACAGAAACATACCTCTGTAGTTGACAAGAGCAGGCATAACTGAATCTTGATGAAAACCTCAGAAAACAGAGCTAAAATGAAGCAGAAATGAAAGAAAACAAGAAAACTCAAGAAAAACAAAAAGATTTGATCTTGCAACAACACTGAAAGCATCAGAAAAACCCCACCAGGATGCAGGGGAAAAAAGAGAAGAGAAAGCAGATGAAAGTATAAGAGAAGAAGAAAGAGTTGAGTTTTTGTTAAGACACAGAGTACATGTACATATAAGTACTAGTATATATATTTAAGATTGTTGTAATAATACTATTTTATTCCGACAAGTTTAAGAGGGGATGAATCTGAACTGCACAACAATGTATGTATAGATTTATGATGTAGATTGATGGATGATGTGCGTTTATGTACATATGATAGATACATTATACTTTTGCATTGTGTGTATGTCCATCGCACTTTGCATGTCAACAAGTTCAATGTATCTGTGTTTATTACCGGTTTAACCGGTTTTTTGTTTGGTCCCATTTTTTTTTATTGTTGTTTAAATTAAATAAGCTGGGGGTTCTTTTAATAATCAACGTCCATCTCTCCTTGTCACTCACCTTTCGGCTTTTATACGCTTAGTTTTATAAGTGTAGTTTGGTTGTGTGATTTCTGTGGTGTGTTATTTCATTGTTTCATATTTCTTATGGGTCGAAATGGATTGTGCAATTAAGATGGATAATAATGTAAAAATTTTGAACAAGTGTGAAACAAGGGATGGTCCTGACAACGGTTTGTTAGGTAGTCCTTATATAATAAATATTTTTTTTATCGTAGGAAATCCGCAGCTGATATCTTCGGGTGCGTACTGCGTAAAACTTACGGACTCACGCAATAGCCTGCAAACCACGTGAATCAAGGTAAATCTCACTTAAGCGACATGCTCTCGTTTAGGAAAAACATAATCATAAATTCTTCTCTCATAGGATTCGAACATGTGACCAACGGGATAATTATCTCTTCTTTAACCGACTGAGTCAACCCTTGCGGGCCGCAGACAATGTCTGCGGTCCGTGACTACGGGCAAAAAGGTAATTTCTCTGGACCGCGGACATTGTCCCTGTAACTATTGTTTTTAATCATAATCGTTGGATGGTTGATCTAACGGCTAAAAAGTTGTTTGTTGTATAAGGATTTCCTGAAAAACCGTTGCCATGGACCATCCCCGTGAAATAATATTAGCTATTAAATTATTTTTTTTCCAAGGCTATTAGATTAGAATTAAAATTTATATAAAGCATATACAGTTTTAACAGAGTAGTTTTTCAATTAGTCCTTACGCCTGGTATGGGTAGAAAAGTAGGTTATATTTATTATGTTATTTAATAATAGGGTTTGTGAGCTCTAGGCCATTAATGGTTGCGCTTGTGTTTCATGGCTTAAATTTGTCCTCACAACATTCCTATGTATTCTGTGTATGTAGAAAATCAAGTCAAAACGTAGTTCTGAATGATGGGGTAAGACCCTTTATATAGATGTTGGATGTCCAAGAATTGGACTAGGGTAGGCAGACTTGGTGAGCAAGTCTCCATCTTTAAATGGACATTAGAGTCCTAAGATGTAGGAAGCAGATTTTTTGTTGGTTTAGGTGCCTTGGAGGCTATTATTTACAGAATTATATCATTTATTGGACACCTTTAATAAGCTATTAATTCACCTTATTTATTAATTTCAAAATTAATAAATAATTAGGATTTTGAGCCTCATTAGTTGAGCTTTGTCAGTGGACCGTATTAGGTCTAATTAATACAATATTTATTATATCTCTAGGCTTATTTTCGACCCATATCATTTTCCTCCCAACTTCTAGGAAACCTTAATACAGGATTGCGTAGTAGTTAAGTCATTTCGTGCCCTTTCAGGGTATCATTTTATCATAAAGTGCGGAGAGACATACACACTCACAACGATTTGTCATTCTCGAGGCTTCAAACAATTTTTTGGAAATTTTCCATACTCATTTTTCTTATATATTTCCTCCGCTAGAATATGCATTGAATCAGTTAATGCCCCCCGATGATGGGACTTCGGAGGTCTCGCTGCCCGGTCAGCGAGTCCGGGTCCAGGGGCGTAGCGCCCTGGTTTAGGGATTTAGGGACGCATCGTGGTCCCCAATGGGGGTTCTGGGGCAACGCCCCCGACCTTCGGGAATTTTCAAGAATTACTCTTTAATTCCCTGATTTTCAGGAATTTTTTCCATTAATATTTCCATTTTTATGTCAAAAATATAACCAAGATTTTCCTATTTTTAGACCAGGATGTATCCCTAATCGACCAGGATTTTTTGTCAATTTCGACCAGGATTCTGGTCGACTTATGGCTCATTTTTGCACTCTGATCGAGTGAAAATTCAATCAGGATTCTGCCCTAAGATGAATAAGATTCTCGTCAACTTATGGGCCATTTTGACATTCTGGTCGAGTGAAAATTCAACCAGGATTCTCGTCGACTTATGGGCCATTTTGACACTCTGGTCGAGCGGAAATTCAACCAGGATTCTGCCCTTAATTGACCAGGATTCTCGTCGACTTATGGTCCATTTTGACACTTTGGTCGGGGGAAATTTGACCAGAATTATGTCCTTAATCGACAAGAATTCTAGTCGACTTATGGGCAATTTTGACACTCTGGTCGTTTAAAAATTCGACCAGAATTCTACTCTTAATCGACCAGGATTCTAGTCGATTTATGGTCCAATTATTACATTCCTATTTTGTCGTTTCGTTCGTCCTTAGATCTTCTAGATTGTTCTAGATATTTTTACCTTACGAGTTTTTTTTTCTTTTTGGGCCCTGGCTTTGTGGGTTTTTGTTAGTGTGTGCCCTAAAGACAACGCTATTATGTTTATATTATGAGGTATTTGGATTATTAATTATGATTCTATGGATTATTCTTTAGAAATTTATTATACCTTTATTTTTTGTGATAAAATGTTAGATTAATAAATGTCCATAGAATATGATATGTAAATCTATATCTCTAAGCGCGGGACTAAGAAATGAGATTATGAGAATAGTATTTATATTCCTAAAGGTCCCTAGTCAAGTATTATTGTTAAGGGACGATAATAAATTCATTGAGACCAGTGTGTTTGTTGACTGATGATCACATATCATTGATCATAAGTATGGTGATACTAAAGTCAAAACACAGGCACATGTGTTAGATACATGGTGCTGGATTGACCCGTTGTGAGATACTACATGTTTATAGTGTCTTAAGCTAATATCACAGTGATAATGATGTATTGGTCCTTAGACCTGAAGTCATTATATTTCTATACGAGAATTAATACAATTTGATAATATTGAAAGTTATCCTTGACCCCGTAATAATACAAGTAGACATTGGGTATATTATGAATCGTATGAGAAATATGAATGATCTAGATGAGATTTAGCCCTCCTATATTAAGGAGTGATATTTTTTGGCCTCTTGATTGAGTAAGAATATAAAATACATGGTCGTGCTCAAATACTGATTTATTTAATAGTCTACTCATTGATCAAGAAAAACAAGGATTAAACGTTAACAGAGGATGACACAATGCATGTCTCGAGTTTGATCTATAATATAAGGCTAAATGGATTATATTACATTGTACATTATTCACGAAAGGTTTAATTGAATCACCAATTATTATTATTACTTGGGTAGCAATGATGTATTATTAGATGCCACTCATTGTTTATAATTTTATTTTTATAAAATAAAATTATTGTCAACGTAATAATAACCTAAAGGGTCACACACAAAGAACGTTTAAAACGGAGTGTTATTTAAATTATGAATTTAAATATTTTATTATTATTAATTTGAATTTAATTATTAAATTAATTAAGTGAGACTTGATTAATTATAAATATTAGAATTCGAATTTAATAGTAATAAAAACCCAAAATCAGAATGGTTTTTTTTAGAAGCCCATTAGGTTTAGGGTTAAGCCTTATTATATCTCTTCTCTATATATACATTATGATGTATAGTTTTAGGGTTACTAGTGATAATTCGTTTTTAAGAATAACCCTAGCAGCTCTACATTTTAGAGAGGCTAGAGAAAAAGAGAGAGAAAGAGGCAATCTAATCGGCTAGTACCAGCTCCGGTGATCGTTGGACGATCGTACGTCCGTGTGGATATTTTTGGAGAGCGGATCTTTGCAAGGAGGGCTGTTGTGATTCATCAAGATCAGGACTTCCATTATTATCATACAGAAAGCTTTATTAAGTTATATGATCCTATTCTCCATAATTATCCTATCATTATACATATATCCTGCGGTAGGGATTCAATTTTTTTTATTTATGGAGCTTTTCCGTTGCGTTTTGTGCTCGAATCCCTAACAGCTTTTCCTTGTCCTTCGTCGATTCACTTACCACTCATATGGCTATGTAAGACTGAAGTGGAGTGACTTACTCATTTCTCACTTCATTCTTAGTAGAATTCTCTCATTTCTCTCATTTAGAAGGCAATTTCTAGCAAGGATATTAATGATCATCATCTAGGGTTCCACCGTTAGGCGATTTTCGGCATTCTCCCTACCACCTTCTGGGAAAGTTTGTTGAAAATTTCAACAATCTTTATCCTTTCCACGTATTCCTACAAATTCAAGCCTTCATCCCAAAGCATTTTAATGGCGGATCATGACCTCGCTAGGGTGGCACAGATGAATACATCCAAACGAGGTACCCTCATTGAAATTCACTCTTCTGTATACACATCTCTCGTTGACATGATTAATGTTAGAGGGGATGAATATCTTTCCCTATCTAGCTTATATTCTTACAATCATAGGAACACTTTTCACGAATTATATGGTAGGATAGAGAATTTCAATCGTTTATATAAGTTTCCTCCTAACCTTAGAATTACTCCAGCCACTCATGGTGACCGAACTTGTCAATGAGAAGGGAACACAATGTTCATCTATAGGGGGACCCTAGTAGATGGCCTTAGGTTTCTCTTTCATGAATTTATACGTCGTATGTTAGATGACATTCAAGTTAACCCATGTCAGCTTCCTCCATTTGGAGGAACATAATTTTTTTCATGGTTCGTTGTCTTAGGAATAACTTCCCTCTTTTAGTCCCTCTCTTTTGAAAAATCTTTAAATTTTACAATAGCCCTTTGACACAAATGGGCTAGGTTCTGATTCGTCAAAGGCCCAAATGCCCCCATATTTTTTATAGAAATTCAATCCATGAGAATAATCTCAAATGGAGGGATGGGTTTGTTAGATTAACTTTGACTGGAGGTGATTAGGCCACCTTATTCCATAGGTCCTTTTGTAAGGTGGTCGACGTTAGCCGAGGCACCATCAGATTAACTGATGAGGAGGAAACCGCTTACCAAGCCCTTATTGCGGATAACGGCCAAACATATATTTGGACTCTCTTAGAAGAATTTTCGTTGAAGAGAGTTGGCATTTCCCAGGCCTCGAAGAAGGGTAATTTCAATTACCCATGTTTTTCTTTTTCACTTAATTTTAACTAGTTGTGTATTAACATTTATCTCGTGCATGCTCTTCTTTCAGCATGTGAGGCTATAAATAACATCAACAAGCCCAAAGATGGTGAAATGGGCCGCCAAAAGCAACACATGCTTAACCTAGACCCAAGGGGCAAGCCTGATGGGTCGTCTTTTCTAAAGCCCCATGTGCCCGAGGTGGAGTTGGGCGATGATGTGGATCTCCCTTTGAAGGGGCAAGCCTATAGGCCCAAATGGGGCTTTCGCAAGGGGGACACTGTGGAGGGATCCACTAAACACGCCAAATATTGGTCTTTCCACTTCATCACTCCTTGTGATTATACTGATATAGCCACATAATGTGATATCGAGAGGATCGATCACATGGGCGCATAGGCTTAAGCTACGGTATTTTTCTTACCTTTCCTCATTTTTATTCACTTTCATTTTTGTATGTTCTTGACTAATTCCTTTTTTCTCCTTTTCTGTGTGCAGAGCAATGCCTACTATCAGGAGGCACTCCACCAGGACAAATCCTGGAAATCTAACTCGGATGATTTCGAGAAGGAAATGAACAAATTGAAGGACAAAGCTGGGTGTGTGAACATCTTGAAAATAAACAAGATGCCTACGTATCTCTGTATTTTTAGAGAATCAAGCCAAAATATAGTTATGAATGATGGGATAAGACCTTTCATATAGATGTTGGATGTCCACGAATTGGACTAGGGTTAGAAGAGTTGGTGAGTAAGTCTCTGTCTTTGAATGGACATTAGAGTCCTAAGATGTAGAAATCAGATTCCTTGTTGGTTTAGGTGCCTTGGAGGCTACTATTCACAGAATTATATCATTTATTAAACACCTTTAATGAGCTGTTAATTCACCCTATTTATTAGTTACGAAATTAACAAATAATTAGGGTTTCAGGCCTCATTAATTGGACTTTATCATTAGACCGTATTAGGTTTAATTAATACAACAACTATTATGTCTCTAGGCTTATTTTTGGCCCATATCAATGCCAATACCAACTATATTTTTCTTCTACGTTTACAGGAATTAACAAAATCAAATTAGTTTCCTCTTCTTCAACACACATCAAATAGTATATCTATGTCTCAATTGACCCTATCAATGTCCAACAAAGTTGCAACCTTTTGATTAGTTACACCAGCATTATATGATTGAACATAAGGGTTGTGTTCCACTGGTAGCCAATGATCCTCTAGTATCTTCATAGAATTGCTACTACCAACTCGACAATTTACGCCTTTCTTCATTAAAGATTGAGCCTCCAAAACGCTCCTCCAAATAAAACTAGGGTTGGATCCTAGTTTTGCATTCAAATAAGTATTATCTGAGTAATAACGAGCTTTGTATACTCTACTCATTAGCTTGTCCATATACTGGAGAAGGTGTTAGGAATGTATGTGCATTAGTTTGATGATATGTTTAACAAAACACTTAAGTAGAAATTTAGTGTCTGTAGCCTCAACGGATAAGACCACTTTGGCTATCCGTTGATGGTGTAGCTTTACTTAGAAATAAGTTTAGTGTTGTAGCATATTTCAGTCTCTGTATTTAAAATGTAATTCTTAGAAGTTGAGAGAAACTATGAGTCATGTTGACTACTAGATGATATGCAGATAGGAAGGCCAATTGTAAATACTTCATGCCTTGTAATTTTGTATAAGTGAAGTGGTATCAACGGATGACTTAAAGACCTTCAACGGATGAGAAGCTAAGCTTCAACGGATGTCTCTAAAGCTTCAACGGATAAAGTCATCAACGGATAACATCCTTCAACGGATGAGTGCATCAACGGATGAAAGCTTCAACGGATAACATCCTTCAACGGATGAGTGCATCAACGGATGAAAGCTTCAACGGATGTTCTGATGATTAGCCGTTGATAAGTGGTAGTTGTACCTACGAACAGAGGCACATGGGTTGATAGAGACAACTGAGATGTGGTAGCCGAATTTCAGGAACAACAGAAAAAGCAGCCGTTCTTCTTCAGTACAAAGATGCAATAGTCAACAAAGTACTGGAGTGAACAGGAAAAGAAGCAAGTGAAGAACTTATTTTATTACTGTATTTTAATATTTGTTTTTCACTTGTACACTTGGTAATATATAAACCAAGTAGAAGCTAGTAATTAGAGGAGAATTTTCCAGAGCTGTTTAGAAAAATATTGAGAGAAAATTCATCTAGTTTGTACTAGGATGCAGCTGTGATCAACGTTGTTTAATCACAGATTTTCTGAAATACCATCTCTGGTGGAACAACAAATCCACCAGAAAAGTTTTTAAGGTCTGTTGTGTTCTTTACATTTGTGCTTGAATATATATCTGTCTGTATTAGCTTAAAGCAATTCACACACTTGTTCTTCTTGAACACACAACTTTATAAACTGCTCAAAACTTGAAAAAGTTTTGAGATTTACATTCAACCCCCCTTCTGTAAATCTCATTGTTAGTCCACTAGGAATAACAATTGGTATCAGAGCAAGCTCTTGACATACAAAGAGTTTAAAGATCTTGGAATCTAACAAAGATGAGTAAGAAGGATATTGGAGTAAAGATCCCAGTTCTTGACAAAGACAATTATCACCATTGGAAGGTGAAAATGCACCTTCATCTACTCTCCCAAGATGAAGGTTATGTAAACTGCATTGAGAATGGTCCTCACATTCCCCACAAAGTAGCAACAGTTACTACAGCCACAGTTGCTGTTGGTCAATCCATTCCAAAACCTAGAGCAGAATGGACAATGGAAGACACAGAAGAAGTCCACAAGGATAAGAAGGCTATGAACATTTTGTTTAATGGTCTTAACATGGATATGTTTGATAATGTGATAAATTGCACAACTGCCAAAGAGGTTTGGGACACAGTTCAACTACTGTGTGAAGGTACAGAACAAGTGAAAGAAAACAAAATGCAGCTTCTCATTCAACAGTATGAATACTTTCATTTTGAAGAAAATGAATCTTTAAATGAAACATTCAATAGGTTTCAAAAGCTGTTGAATGGACTGAAGCTGTATGGAAGAGTGTACCAAGTGAAGGATTCAAATCTTAAATTTTTAAGATCCTTGCCAAAGGAATGGAAACCCATGACTGTCTCCTTAAGAAACTCTCAAGATTATAAGGACTTCACTCTTGAAAGATTGTATGGAATCTTGAAGACTTATGAACTAGAGCTGGAACAGGATGAGGTATTGGAGAAGGGGAGAAAGAAAGGAAGTTCAGTTGCATTGGTAGCTAAAAATGAGAGGAAATGCAGACAAGAAACTGCGAGATCTACATCAAACTCCAAAGATGGTATAAGAAGTCAGGAATCAAGCAAGGGGAAAGAGCAAGTTGCTGAAAATGAAGACAACTCCAGCCAAGATGACTCAGATGGAATTGATGAGCATCTTGCATTTCTGTCCAGAAGATTTGCAAAGATGAAATTCAAGAAAAACACTAGAGCCACTAAACCTCACAAAGACACTGTGGACAAATCCAAGTTCAAGTGTTTCAATTGTGGTATAAGTGGACACTTTGCAGGTGAGTGCAGAAAGCCAACTTCTGAAAAGAAGAAATTTGAACAAGTAGATTACAAAAAGAAATATTTTGATCTGCTCAAGCAAAAGGAGAGGGCTTTCATTACTCAAGAAAAGGACTGGGCAGCTAATGGAGATGAAGAGGATGAAGATGTGGAGTATGTCAACCTTGCTCTCATGGCTGATTCTGAAGAAAATGAAGTTAGTTCATCAAGCAATCAGGTAATCACTACTGACTTAACACAGCTTACTAAAGAAGAGTGCAATGATGCCTTTAATGACATGTCTACTGAATTGTATCATTTGCGTGTATCTCTTAAATCTCTTGCTAAAGAAAATAGTAGGATTAAAGAGAACAATCTGTTCTTAAGTAATAGAAATGCTTTGTTAGAAGATAAGATGATTGACCTAGAGAAAACTAAGTTGCATTGTATATCTGTTGAAAATGAACTAGCTGAATCTGTTAAGAAAGTAGAAATACTTTCCAATCAATTAGAGAAAGAGCAAGAGGTGATTAAAGCCTGGAAGACATCTAGGGATGTAAGTGCTCAAATTGCTAAGGTCCAAGGAATTGAATCATTCTGTGAAACTGCCTGGAATAAAAATAAAAAGAAACTAGAATTAATTGATGGACTGTCAACGGATGTGGAATCAACGGATGATGAAAGTTATCCGTTGAAGGAAGAAAAGGAGCATTCGTTGAAGGTTCCTCAATTAAAACAGGCAGATGTTTCTAAAAGAGAGAATCTAAAGAAACTCAACAAAAAGTTTGGTTCAACTTCAAAGAACTTTGTCAAAGAAGAAGCAAGCACATCCAAAGATGTCAGTAAGGTGAATGTAGGGCACATGACCTTAGAACAGTTAAATAATAGGCTCAAGATGGTTGAGGATAAAAAGGAATCTAAAAGAAAATCCAACAGAAATGGGAAGGTAGGAATTAATAAACACAACAATTACACACCTGATAGGTATGCTCCTAGAAAAAGCTGTGTGCATTGTAGTAGTGTTAATCATCTATCTGCTAATTGTAAATCCATTAAGAAGACTCCCATAACTGTACCCTCTTCTATGCCTAATATGTCTGCATCACCTCTGCATGCTATGCCTGTTATGTCTCAACAAAATCCTTATGCACATTTTGTAAACATGCCATATTTTAACAATCCTTATCTTGCTGCATGTAGTATGCCTCAAATGCCATACAATATGCCCATATGGAATAACATGTTTGCACAATCAATGCCTAATAATTTTACAAATGTGCTAAATGATTCTGTGACTAACCCTACACCTCAACCAACTACATCTAAGACCAAGGTTGACTCAAACTCACCTAAGTCTAAAGATGCAGGAGGAATGAAGTCTAGGAGAAAGGCTAACAAGAATGGACCCAAGGAAACTTGGGTACCAAAATCAAATTGATTGATTTTATGGTGTGCAGGGAAATGAAAGAAATCTATGGTACTTGGACAGTGGTTGTTCAAGACACATGACAGGAGATTTCTCCCTGCTCACAGAGTTCAAGGAGAGAGCTGGCCCTAGCATAACCTTTGGAGATGACAGCAAAGGGTTTACTATGGGATATGGCTTGATTTCAACAAGGAATGTCATCATTAATGAAGTTGCATTAGTTGATGGTCTCAAGCACAATTTACTGAGCATCAGTCAACTATGTGATAGAGGGAATACAGTTTCCTTCAATTCTGAAGCCTGTGTTGTCACTAGTAAGAAAGACAACAAAGTGGTTCTAACTGGAGTTAGAAAAGGAAATGTGTACATAGCTGACTTCAACTCTACAGATGCAGAATCCATTACTTGTCTCTTCAGCAAAGCAAGCTCAGTTGAAAGTTGGCTATGGCACAAGAAGCTATCCCACTTGAATTTCAAGACAATGAATGATCTAGTCAAAAAGGACTTAGTTAGAGGAATCCCTCTAGTTGAATTCTCAAGGGATGGTTTGTGTGATGCTTGTCAGAAAGGCAAACAAAGGAAAGCATCATTCAAAAAGAAGCTTGAAACAACAATTGATGAACCATTACAGCTGCTACATATGGATTTGTTTGGACCAGTCAATGTATTGTCTATTGCAAGAAAAAGATATTGCTTAGTGATTGTAGATGATTTCTCAAAGTTCTCATGGGTCTATTTTCTTGGATCAAAGGATGAAGCAAGTGAAATCATTATCAATCACATCAGGCAAGTCAACAATCATCCTGACTTGAAGGTTAGAAATATCAGGAGTGACAATGGAACTGAGTTCAAGAATTTGACATTAAGGCTGTTCTGTGAAGAAAATGGAATAATGCATGAGTTCTCAGCTCCAAGAACACCTCAGCAAAATGGGGTTGTTGAAAGAAAGAACAGATCTTTAATTGAAGCTGCAAGAACAATGCTTGAAGAATCAAAGTTACCAACATATTTCTGGGCTGAAGCTGTTAATTGTGCCTGCTTCACTCAGAATATTTCTTTGATCAATCAAGCTAAAGGCATGACTCCTTATCAGTTGTTCAAGAGAAGAAAACCAACTCTAAACTTTCTTCATGTCTTTGGATGTAAATGCTTTATACTGAGGAATCAATCTGACCATAAAGGGAAGTTTGATGCAAAGGCTGATGAAAGGATATTTGTTGGTTACTCAGCTGGAAAATCTTATAGGGTCTACAATCTAAGAACCAACATTGTTATGGAATCTGTGCATGTTGTGTTTGATGATAAAAAGATTGATGGACTAACAGATGAGGGACATAATGAAAGACTCAAATTTGACAACATTGAGATATATTGTGATGATAGTGAAGAGGAGACTGATGGAGATGACACTTCAAAAGGGATTCAAAACTTGCCCTTGGATATTGCACAAAATACTGCATCCGTTGATAGAGGCAATGCAGTATCCGTTGAAAGACATAGTGCATCATCCGTTGAAGTACAAAATGAAGCATCCGTTGATCATGGTTCATCAACGGATAATCGATTTACATCATCAGTTGATAGAACTCCAAGTTCCCTGCAAAGGACCAACAACTCAGGGGGAGTTTCAACTAGTCAACACTCTGTCTCACATCATGACAATACTGAGGCCACCTCATCTAGAGCACATCTTCCACCACAAAGGAAATGGACCAAGAATCATCCCTTTGAACTAATCATTGGTGATGCATCATCTAAAGTGCAAACAAGAAAAGCCACTCAAGATGAATGTCTGTATAGTGGTTTTCTGTCTCAGGAGGAACCTAAGAAAGTGGAAGAAGCTCTATTGGATCCAGATTGGATATTAGCTATGCAGGAAGAGCTGAACCAATTTGAGAGAAACCAAGTATGGAAGCTGGTACCCAAACCAAAGAACAAGAGTCCTATTGACACAAAGTGGGTATTCAGAAACAAGATGGATGAAAATGGCATTATCATAAGGAATAAAGCCAGACTGGTTGCTAAAGGCTATTCTCAGCAAGAGGGAATAGATTTTGATGAAACATATGCTCCTGTTGCAAGACTTGAAGCCATCAGAATATTTCTAGCCCATTTAGCCAATGCCAATTTCAAAGTCTATCAAATGGATGTCAAGAGTGCATTTCTAAATGGGAAATTAGAGGAGGAAGTCTATGTAAGTCAACCTCCAGGATTTGAAGATCCAAATTTTCCAGACTATGTGTATTATCTGTTGAAAGCACTCTATGGACTGAAGCAAGCACCTAGAGCCTGGTATGAGACCTTATCAAAATTTCTTTTGGAGAATCACTTCACTAGAGGTACTGTTGATAAAACTCTCTTCTTTAGGGATGTTAATGGCTCTAGTATACTTGTTCAAATTTATGTAGATGACATAATATTTGGTTCTAAAGATGACAAACTTTGCAAAAAGTTTGCTAAGCTAATGCAAAGTAATTATGAAATGAGCCTAATGGGAGAACTAACCTATTTTCTTGGTTTACAAGTTAAACAAGTTAGTGATGGAATTTTCATTAGTCAAACTAAATATATTTATGATCTTTTAAAGAAGTTTGATTTAATGGAATGTTCATCTGCAAAAACTCCCATGGCCACTGCCACCAAACTTGAATTAAATAAGACTGAAAGGTCTGTGGATATTACAAGTTATAGAGGCATGGTTGGTTCACTTTTATATTTAACTGCTAGCAGACCAGATATAATGTTTGCTACATGTCTATGTGCTAGATTCCAAGCTGATCCTAGGGAGTCTCACTTAATTGCTATCAAAAGGATTTTCAGATATCTCAAGGGTACACCAAATTTAGGTATTTGGTATCCTAGAGAATCTGGCTTTGATCTAATTGGTTATTCAGATGCAGACTATGCATGTTGCAGAATAGATAGGAAAAGTATAACAGGCTCCTGCCAATTCCTGGGAAACAAGCTTGTATCATGGTTTAGCAAAAAGCAAAATTCAGTCTCTACTTCTACAGCTGAGGCTGAATACATTGCTGCTGGAAGTTGCTGTTCTCAAGTGTTATGGATGAGGAACCAACTCCTTGACTATGGACTTCATGTTGATAGAATTCCTATCTTTTGTGACAACACAAGTGCCATAGCCATAACAGAGAATCCTGTGCAGCACTCAAGGACCAAGCACATTGATATCAAGTACCACTTCATTAGGGAGCATGTCATGAATGGTACAGTGGAACTACATTTTGTTCCAAGTGAACAACAAATTGCTGACATATTTACCAAGCCACTTGATGAATCAACATTCACAAGATTGGTAAGTGAGCTAGGTATGCTTAATTATTCTTAAAATTCATGTCCTTATTGCAATTTGAATTGAAGCCTGAAATATATTAGTTGCTAGAACAAATTTGACTTTTAACATAGTTTATTTCATCAACGGATGTTCCCTATCCGTTGAAAGTCAAAATTGCTCTATCAACGGATAGTCATTATCCGTTGAAAGACAAATACATTTCTGGAATTTTTATCCGTCAACGGATAAAACTGAAGTACCTTTCAACGGATGACAATTTGCCTTATCCGTTGAAATGTCACATCAATAGATTCAGGTGTTTAACAGCCGTTGATTCTATTCTCTTAACCGTTGATACTCATACATACATCTGTATGTATTGGTCTTAAAGGTAGTTTTTAGAATACTTACAGTTTATTCTTAAACGACTGAAATTCACTAACGCATATTTATTGATAAATCTTTCTTTTATTTTTTTTAATTTGAGAGAGCATATAAGTCCTTCTGATTGTTCATTTTTACTTTACGCTTTCTTAAAATTTCAAGCATTTACCATTTTCTCTCTGCAAAAACCTCAAGTTATTCTCTGCAATTTCTACTCACAAAAATGGCACCAGTCGTGAAGATTATGTCTCAATCTGGGTTCATCTATGAAAAGAACAATTTCATAGCTTTGGTAGAGAAGAATGAAGCCCACTCAGATTATCACAAAATGATGGACTTCATCAAAAACTGCAAACTTAGCTATGCAATGCTGGAAGCCCCAACAATTTTCTGTGAAGTAGTTGAGGAGTTTTGGACAACTGCTGAGTTCAACTCCATGGATATGACTATCTCCTTCACTCTCAAAGGTAAAACTCACTGTATTAACTGTGATGATTTACAAGCATGTTTTAAATTACCTGAAAACAATGTCATGACACCACACACTGATAGTGATGTATCCAGCATGTTAGATTCCATAGGTTATTCTCTTAACTCTGCTAATTTAGGGAGTATTAGAAGAAAAGGCCTTAGTAAAGAATGGAGTTTCCTTGGGGATGCCTTTATAAAGGTTTTCTCTGGGAAAATTAGTAATTTTGATGCCATAACTTCATCTCTGGTTAATATGTTCTATATGCTTATTTCTGATAGGTATTTTAACTTTAGCAACTATATGATGCTAGAATTAGGTACTAGATTAGGTAACAAAGCTAATAGACCTAATAACATCTATTATGCTAGATTCTTTATGTTATTGGCTAACCATGTTGCTGAAGGTTTAGTCATAATCAATGAGAATAATAAACTCAAGTGCTGGGCACAAGAGAAAAGAGTTCTTGCAGACTTGAAGAGAATGGATCTTAACAGCAGTGTGCCATTGGTATATTTACCAATCATGAATGCACCTCAGGTAGGTGAGGTAATTGCTTCTACAACTCCTACTTCTTCCAACCCCTCTATTTCTTTATCTTCTAGTGTGGCCATGAAATCTGTGATGCCCCAACAGATTTCTACCAAGGTCACCAAAACTAAACTTTCAAAATCCAAGACAAAGAAATCCACCTCTGTTGTTTCTCAAAAGACAACAGTTGTAACACCAACTATTAACCCTGAGGTGAGTGAACAGGGTGTGAGTGGTGAGGGGAGGGGTGAACATCAAAGAAACCCCCAGGATAAGGAAGGAAAGTTGAGTGCTTCCCAAGCTAGCCAAGCCACAGTTTCTCAAAAAGCTGTGGTGGTTGAAAAGGTATCTAGCACATCCCTAGTAGCATCCTCCCAAAAGGATGTTACTATTGAAAATAGTTCCCAACCAGGAACAAAGAACAAACGAGGGAGGGACACTAAAGCCAAACACTCACCAACAAAAGCCTTTATTAGAAGAAAGAAGGCCAGAACCCAATCTTCTACACAGGGTGCACACACTGCACAGATACATCCATTTGTATCTATGCCTTCTCAAACTCAGTTTGATGTGACTCCAATAAATGTGGAGTCACAGCCCCATTCTCTCACAATAATCACACATCAATCACCAAACACTTCATCACCATCTCTGGATGTGGATATGTTATTCCCATCAATTCCTGATTCTCCCTCTTTACAACTCAGGGAGAAGCCCCACTCAAATACAAGTGATCATCATCTATTAGATGATTTGTTGGATCACCCGCAAATTCTTTCAGATATAATTGAAGGATCTGTGTCACCACATCTCAAATCAATCTACACAGATTCAACAGTTATATCACTTTCAACTTCAACTTCTTTTCCTTCTTCAACGAATATCACTCATCCGTTGACAAGTGGTTGTTCTTCAACGGATAAGCTTAACAGCAGTCATCCGTTGATAACATCAGTTTCACCTTCAACGGATATTCCACATCCGTTGACAGTCTCTACACAAATAACTGAATTAATCCCAAGTGTAGAAGACATGAATACTGTGCAATCACTCTTAGGATTGAGGGAAGGGAGTGAAAATTTGAGTGAGAGGCTGGGTTGCTCCCAGGCAAAAGGAGAGATTGAGAGCTCAAAAATGCATGCTATTTCTTCCAGCATGGCAAAAGTGAGTGAGTGGAGTACCACCTTAGTAGGTGAAGGTGAGGGAGTGAGATGTGTGAGCCAGGGGGAGCCCCTGATGCAAGAACATAGAGATAAAGAGAGAAAAGCAGGTACAGTAGATACAAGGGTGGAACCAGCCATTGCTAATGAGTCAATGATTGTGGATGATGCTGAAAAGGAAAGACAATTTCAGCAACTTTACAAAGCTGTAATTGATAATATTTCCTTGGATGCTGACACTTTTACTCATCCTGTGACAGCCTATCAAATGTTGGCTGCTCAGGGCAATGAGGAGGCAGAAAGGTCACTACATCTAGTGCACACAACAGAATCTCTTCAAAGGGATAAAGCTGCCATTAACAAAATGCCTTCTACAGCTGGTGAGCCATCTGAGGAATTTGGAGCAAATTCTGATGATGATGACTCTATTTCTTTTGATGGAAGCATGGACTTAGGGGGAGATGAAGGCCCTAGTTCAATTCCAAATCTACCTGAATGGGCCTTGACTAAGGAGTATAGATCAGGGGAATTCAATGTCTCTTTAGTCAAACAAATCAACACTATTCAACAGGCCATTCAGAATACTTCACATGCAAGTATTAAGGCTATCCTTCAAGCTCACCTGGACTCACTGCATCTCATGAAGCTGCAGCAAGTGAAGCAGAATCTGGGTATGGATGATCTAAGGAAGGATATTGCTGACTTGAAAACCTATACTTCAGATAAATTGGATTCAGTCATGCCCTATGGTACATTGCAGGACTTGGTTTTGAGATTGAAGAAAGAATCTGTTACTGAAAAACGGTTGGCCAAGTTAGAAGACAGGGTTCAAGTTATTGAAGATTCTGTGGCCACCATTCTTCACAATCAACAATCTCAAACCAGTCTCCTAATGCAGCTGGCAAAAGCACAAGGCTTGACCCCTCTCCTTGATGATAACAAAAAGGGGGAGAGTAAAAGGGAAGGGGAAGGAGAGCCATCTACAAAAATCAAAATATCTAAAGTGCTAGTTCCTGCCATCACTACTTCTCCAATCATTCAAATCAAGGGCAAGCCTGATGGAATTGATTTGATTCAGCTTGCAGCAGCTGAAATCCAAGTGAAAGAGCAAAGGAGGAGAATTGATGAAAGGTTGCAACTGTTGTTTGGTTCTACACAAGACAAATCAACATCTGTGAAACACAGCACAAAAATTGAACCAATCAACATGGAGCTCATGCCAGTAGGGAGTCATAAGGATGGAGAAGCTTCTTCCAAAGAACTACAAGCTATAATCCTCAAGCCCAATGAAAGATCCAATAAGGACTCAACAAAGAATCCTTTAAAAGAAGTGGACTTTCCTCCTCCAAAAGATGATGAGAACAAGATTTTAGGCAGGAGTATTGCCTATATCAAAAAGTCCATGGATGAGGCTGTAAGGAGAAATAGAGCTATTATCATAAGAGAGGGAAAGAGCATATGTGTGATGCAAGGACATCCCAAATTCTCAATAGCCAAGAAGGAAGAAGCCAAGAAATTAAAGGCTGACAAAAGAGCACAAACAAAGCTTGAACAACAGCTAAAGTCAAGTCTAGTTGAAAAAGAAAAAGGGATTGAAGTCAGGGGTGAAGACAAGTCTACAAACCTAGATGAGGTTTTAGGGAGTATATTTGGTGAGAGTGTGGAAGAAAGAGAGGAATGGCAGAAGGGAAACAGAAGAAAGGTCAAGGCACATAGAAGGAGTGGAGATAACACTGAAGTAACCAAATCTATATCTAAACCACTATCTTCCATACCTGAACCCCTTGTTGCTGATCCCACAATAAACATCCATGGTGAACCAATCATTCCAAAAGAGGAACCTATTGATTGGGACACTATCAAATTGCCTACCTTTCTAACCACTCTTCCACCACCAAAGAAACAGAAAAGAAAACCAAAATCTACACCTCCCATAACCTCTAAGAAATTCACTCAAAAACAAAAACCTAAGCCTAAGTCACCCATTTCTAAAGATGATTATGTTCACATCTGTGACATAAAAGAAATTTCAGACATTGAACTCTATCTGGATGAGCTGGAGGATGTAAGGGGAATAGCTGCCTACAGACAGCTACCAGAGAGATTAGTGTTCAGATATAAAGGAGCTGGGGAAAGAACATGGCCTCTCCACAGGATTCTGGATGAAGGCTACTCTACCTTGATTAGAGTCTTTTCAGCCATACAAAAGGATTCTGGCTTTACCAGAACTGCCAAGACTGAAATTCTCAACAAGATAGCCAATATAAGGAAAACTTGGAGGGAGCCCAATGCTTTACCCAGGACTTTACTCATTCAAGAAAGGGGAATTACAATTCACAAATCACCTCATTGGTTGATGGAATTTAGAGATGATAAAGGAGTCAGAAGATTTTTCAGACTTGAAGACCAACTCAAGATTGCCAGCAATGAAACTCTCAAAGAAATGCAATCTAAGTTGGATGTCAGTGTTGAAGATGAAGCTGAATTCTTCAGACAACTCCAACTCCAAATTGAGGAAAATGACAAAAGGCTAGGAAAGAAAACCAGGGAACAAAGAAGAAAAAGATGATCTGCTCAGACTAAAGGAGTGTCCTTGGAAACACTGTAAATCTTCAATTACCTCCCAGTACATACACTTTTGCAGCATTTTTAAATTTCTACTTAGCTTCAATTCATATATCTGTTAAGTGTTTTGTTATCATCAAGTTAACCCTGAATTTATGCCTACAATTCTTATAGACATAAATAGGGGGAGATTGTTAGGAATGTATGTGCATTAGTTTGATGATATGTTTAACAAAACACTTAAGTAGAAATTTAGTGTCTGTAGCCTCAACGGATAAGACCACTTTGGCTATCCGTTGATGGTGTAGCTTTACTTAGAAATAAGTTTAGTGTTGTAGCATATTTCAGTCTCTGTATTTAAAATGTAATTCTTAGAAGTTGAGAGAAACTATGAGTCATGTTGACTACTAGATGATATGCAGATAGGAAGGCCAATTGTAAATACTTCATGCCTTGTAATTTTGTATAAGTGAAGTGGTATCAACGGATGACTTAAAGACCTTCAACGGATGAGAAGCTAAGCTTCAACGGATGTCTCTAAAGCTTCAACGGATAAAGTCATCAACGGATAACATCCTTCAACGGATGAGTGCATCAACGGATGAAAGCTTCAACGGATAACATCCTTCAACGGATGAGTGCATCAACGGATGAAAACTTCAACGGATGTTCTGATGATTAGCCGTTGATAAGTGGTAGTTGTACCTACGAACAGAGGTACATGGGTTGATAGAGACAACTGAGATGTGGTAGCCGAATTTCAGGAACAACAGAAAAAGCAGCCGTTCTTCTTCAGTACAAAGATGCAATAGTCAACAAAGTACTGGAGTGAACAGGAAAAGAAGCAAGTGAAGAACTTATTTTATTACTGTATTTTAATATTTGTTTTTCACTTGTACACTTGGTAATATATAAACCAAGTAGAAGCTAGTAATTAGAGGAGAATTTTCCAGAGCTGTTTAGAAAAATATTGAGAGAAAATTCATCTAGTTTGTACTAGGATGCAGCTGTGATCAACGTTGTTTAATCACAGATTTTCTGAAATACCATCTCTGGTGGAACAACAAATCCACCAGAAAAGTTTTTAAGGTCTGTTGTGTTCTTTACATTTGTGCTTGAATATATATATGTCTGTATTAGCTTAAAGCAATTCACACACTTGTTCTTCTTGAACACACAACTTTATAAACTGCTCAAAACTTGAAAAAGTTTTGAGATTTACATTCAACCCCCCTTCTGTAAATCTCATTGTTAGTCCACTAGGAATAACAGAAGGCGTCATCCCTGTTTTCCTAAAAGAGCAACATTAAAATCCCTTAAGTTACGAAAGCCCATCCCACCTAAAGACTTCTTCATAGCCATGTTGTCCCAAATTTTCCAATGAATGTTTTTATCTTTTTATGCATTTGAACTTCACCAGAACTTTCACATTAACTTCTCATTTTCTTTGCACAATTTTATAGGTAATAGAAATACAGACATTGCATAATTAGGTAGAGTTTGAGCTACTATCTTCAATGCTATCTCTTTTCCACCCATTGACAATGTCTTCTTATCCCACCCCTGAATCCGCTCTTTCAATCTGATCCCCACATCCCAAATTAGTTGTCCACGTTGACTTTTACGCGTATTTTTAGGTATCTTGACCACTTTTTTTTTTAATTTTTCTTTTGTGAATAATAATTTAAATCTTAAACTTTCATTTAGTACAAGAAAATTTAAAAAATAATTAACGGAGATATGCGGTCAATACACCTTATATTACGTGCAGTAATTAAAATGAACAAGTAAATTGGGATGGAGTAAGTATCTTTTAAGAAGTTGAAGACTGCCTTCTTATTTCTCCCAAATGCATTTGGTAAGCCACGTACAAGCTATGGTCACGTGCTTCTTGATGCCTGTATTTTGATGAAAACAACTGATGGTTTTTCAATGTTGATTTGTTGACCTGATGTTGATTAAAAAGTGAATAACATAGTTATCATATGATTGGCATTCTCCCTATTAGCTTTGCATAATGTATATGAATCATCTATAAAAAAATATCTGATATGGAAGGAGCTGTCCGAGCCACACGTAATCCCTTAATCAATTTCCTGCTTTAAAATCATTTATCAATACAGTGAAACCCTCCATACAAATCAGAAAAAGATAGGATGAGAGATGATCACCCGGCCTGATTCCCCTCTATAGGATTATTGAGCCAAAATTTCTACCTGCATAAGTAATTTGGTAACTAACAGAAGTGATGCAAGTTATGAACATCTCTGTCAACATGCGTTCAAACCCTATTTTTGTTAAAACGGCTTCAAGAAAATCCCATTCTAAATGAGCATAATCCTTACTCATATCGAGCTTCAATGTCATTCATCATTCCTTCCCTTTAGACTTTCATTTCATGTAGTACATTATCTCGTAAGCCACCATGATATTATATGTAATCAGTCTATCCAGAATTAATGTGTTTTAACTGTCCAAAATTATCAAATTGAGAACTGATTTCACTCTATTGGTGTTAGGAATATATGTGCATTAGTTTGATGATATGTTTAACAAAACACTTAAGTAGAAGTTTAGAGTTTGCAGCCTCAACGGATAAGACCACTTTGGCTATCCGTTGATGGTGCAGCTTTACTTAGAAATAAGTCTAGTGTTGTAGCACATTTCAGTCTCTGTATTTAAGATATAATTCTTAGAAGTTGAGAGAAAATATAAGTCATGTTGACTACTAGAAGATATGCAAATAGGAAGGCCAATTATAAATATTTCATGCCTTGTAATTTTGTATAAATGAAGTGGTATCAACGGATGTCTTAAAGACCTTCAACGGATGAGAAACAAAGCTTCAACGGATGTCTCTAAAGCTTCAACGGATAGAGCTTCAACTGCTAACACATCAACGGATAAAGCCATCAACGGATGAAGGCTTCAACGGATGTTCTGTTAAATAGCAGTTGATAAGTGGTAGTTGTAACAGCAGACAGAGGCACATGGGTTGACAGAGATAACTGAAATGTGGAAGCCTAATTTCAGGAACGTCAGAAAAAGCAGCCGTTCTACTCTAGTACAAAGAGGCAATAGTCAACAAAGTACTTGAGTGATATGGAGAAGAAACAAGTGGAGAACTTATTTTATTATTGTATTTTTATCTTTGTCTTCACTTGTACACTTGGTGATATATAAACCAAGTAGCAGCTAGTAATTAGAAGGGAATTTTTCCAGTGCTGTTTAGAAAAATCTTGAGAGAAAAATTATCTAGTTTGTACTAGGATGCAGCTGTGATCAACATCTTGAATCACAGATTTTCTGAAATACCATCTCTGGTGGAACAACAATCCACCAGAAAAGTTTTTAAGGTCTGTTGTGTTCTTTACATTAGTGCTTGAATATATATCTGTCTATATTAGCTTAAAGCAATTCACACACTTGTTTATCTTGAACACAAAGCCTTCAAAACTGCTCAAAACTTGAAAAAGTTTTGAGATTTACATTCAACCCCCCTTCTGTAAATCTCATTGTTAGTCCACTAGGAATAACAATTGGTATCAGAGCAAGCTCTTGACACACAAAGAGTTTAAGATCTTGGTAACTAACAAAGATGAGTGAGAAGGATATTGGAGTAAAAATCTCAGTTCTTGACAAAGACAGTTATCACCATTGGAATGTGAAAATGCACCTTCATCTACTCTCCCAAGATGAAGGTTATGTAAACTGCATTGAGAATGGTCCTCACATTCCCCACAAAGTAGCCACAGTTGCTACGGCCACAATTGCTGTTGGTCAATCCATTCCAAAACCTAGAGCAGAATGGACAATGGAAGACACAGAAGAAGTCCACAAGGATAAGAAGGCTATGAACATTTTGTTTAATGGTCTTGACAAGGATATGTTTGATAATGTGATAAATTGCACAACTGCCAAAGAGGTTTGGGACACAGTTCAGCTACTGTGTGAAGGTACGGAACAAGTAAAAGAAAACAAAATACAGCTTCTCATTCAACAGTATGAGTATTTTCATTTTGAAGAAAATGAATCTTTAAATGACACATTCAATAGATTCCAAAGCTGTTGAATGGACTGAAGCTGTATGGTAGAGTGTACCAGGTGAAGGATTCAAATCTTAAATTTTTAAGATCCTTGCCAAAGGAATGGAAACCCATGACTGTCTCCTTGAGAAACTCTCAAGATTATAAGGACTTCACTCTTGAAAGATTATATGGAATCTTGAAGACTTATGAACTAGAGCTGGAACAGGATGAGGTATTGGAGAAGGGAAGAAAGAAAGGAGGTTCAGTTGCCTTGGTAGCTGAAAATAAGAAAGAATGCAGACAAGAAACTGTGAGATCTACATCAAACTCCAAAGATGGCACAAGCAAATCAGAATCAAGCAAGGGTAAGGAGCAAGTTGCTGAGAATGAAGACAACTCCAGCCAAGATGACTCTGATGGTATTGATGAGCATCTTGCATTTCTGTCCAGGAGATTTGCAAAGATGAAATTTAGGAAAAACACTAGAGCCACTAAACCCTCATAAGAACATGGTGGACAAATCCAAGTTCAAGTGTTTCAATTGTGGTATAAGTGGACACTTTACAAGTGAGTGCAGAAAGCTAACTTCTGAAAAGAAGAAATTTGACCAAGTAGATTACAAAAAGAAATATTTTGATCTGCTCAAACAAAAGGAGAGGGCTTTCATTACTCAAGAAAAGGATTGGGCAGCTGATGGAGAAGAAGAGGATGAAGATGTGGAATATGTCAACTTGGCTCTCATGGCTGATTCTGAGGAAAATGAAGTTAGTTCATCAAGCAACCAGGTAATCACTACTGATTTAACACAGCTTACTAAAGAAGAGTACAATGATGCTTTTAATGACATGTCTACTGAATTGTATCATTTGCGTGTGTCTCTTAAATCTCTTGCTAAAAAAAATAGTAGGATTAAAGAGAACAATCTGTTTTTAAGTAATAGAAATGTTGTGTTAGAAGATAAGTTGATTGACCTAGAGAAAACTAAGCTACATTGTATATCTGTTGAAAATGAACTAGCTGAATCTGTCAAGAAAGTAGAAA